>NC_134365.1:109101218-109404671 GCF_035582795.1 Mycteria americana | reverse complement strand
GCATATTTTCAAGTATCAGATGTGCTCACTGTAGTAACTTTTGCTTCTATCACATAAAGTTATAGCTGAACAGTGCAAATGAAATGTATTCTATTAAAAAAAAAAATCACAATGGGAAAAAAAGGTTTCTATTTTAAGCTGTTACAGGAGAAATGAGAGGTATTTTTAAACACTAGATCCAGTCTTACTAATAAATGTGTATATAAGCATTAATGGATTCTGATTATCTGTAGCGCACTCTGAAGGTGGTTCTCCTTCTGTTTAAAATTACTTCTTAAAACATACAGTAATTTCTACAACTATAATTCACAAAATATGTTACCTTTTACCTAGCATTATATTTAGATATTATATGTATTTATTATTCTGGGGAAGTTTTTAACTAAAAGGTATCGACATTTATAATCAGCAAGGAGGAATCTCCAAAATACTCCAGGAGCCCCCAGATTACACAAATGGGGCTCAGTTGCGTACTATTTACAGGCCATTGCTAGTAAGAGAAGAGAGAAGCAGGTCTTCCTTTTCTTCCTCAGTAGCTGCTAGGGCAGATGGACGATACACGCAGGAAGCTTCTTAGTGGCATCAGCTTCCTTCCTTCAATCCGGCTCTCACTGCAGCTACATCAGGAGTTATTCCCTAATATGCTATCATCGACTTAGCACAGAAATCAACATTTCTGGTGCAAACGCACACTATCCAGACTGACAAAATCACAGTCCCACAGTGCTTTCTGTGTCTGTGCCTTACGAAAAGATAAATTATCTACCTACATAAGACAGAATGAAACAAGCTCAGATGGGAATTGTTCCTCAACAGCGTAAGTCTTGTGCTGATAAGCAATCCAAAACTCCGATTTTGGGTCCATATGAAACCAAAGAGAGCAGATGCAGAATCTGCTGGTCTGGCAATAAATCTCCCCTGCCCCCAGCACTGTGGTTTTCTTTATTGAACCGGCTCCCTTAGAAGTTCACAGCTGCCCCCCAAGCCTGACCTTCAACCTTCTGCCTGACTTGGTGTTGCAAGTATTATTAACATTATATCTTTTAGCGCATATCAGCAGTTCTTGTCTTTTTTTTTTTTTTGAAGTTATTATTTTCTCTTTCAAGCAGAAACATAGCTGTTGAACATACAGGGATGCAAGATACTGTTGTAACTATTCAAGATACTGTTGTAACTATTCAACCAGTTGTTGCTACACCACTCACGCAGTGTGTCACAAAAAGGGGCACTGATACTTGGCACTTTTTTATATCACTGATCAGATTAAAGGCAGTGAGAACAGCCTGTTGTGTGATTACAGGAAGCCCATTCCTATGGGCCACTGAGAGCAAGATGTGCAGATGCAATTCAGAATAAAATAAGTAGGTCCTTTTTCTAATTCGAGGTGCACAGTTATTAATTTCTTATTTTAATTAATAAAAGGATACCCAGAACAGGCTGCTGACTTTCCCCTCACCTCCGACAAGGAAAACAAATGCATAGGAGACAACAGCATATTTTCTATTCTTCTTCATTGGCCTTCATGTTTACACAGATACAAAATTTGGGACAGATGACTGAATCTTGCAATTAGTAGTCCCAAACAGTCTGGGCAGGTTTCAAAATCTACCAGACCATCCCGTATCTGATCATGTTTCAATTAGGAAATTTTCTCCAGTAGCGTAAGTCTGTTTTACCTGACAAAGCTGGAGAGGCTCACGGCACTACCTAATGAGGAAACACTCCCTTTTTTGCTATTACGAAGTCATCTTTATGCTTTCATAAAGGTAGTACTACTAAGTACATGTTAAATATCATTAGTAACCACTTAAATGTATTAAAGAGAAAGACATGAGTAAATAATCTTTCTGTTCTTGCATAAATTTATCTATGGTTCTGTTTATTTAAACTGATTGGTAACATAATCTGGTTATGAACTACAAATATTTTCTCCCATTCTAAGCCTGACACATTCTAATTTTGTTTGCAATATAATTATCCCTGTGTATCCCAGGATATGCTTTAAAGCATATTTTTTCCCATATGAAAACAACAACTTAAATTTCCACTTTCCATGAATGCATAATTCAAATCTGTTTACTAAGTGTTTTATACTAGTGCTCTGTGACCAGGAAAAGGAAGAGATTTAAGCAACAGTATAAGGAAATTAATCTTTAGACCCAACCTGCCATTTTAAAATATCCCAATATATCTCTATTAGGCCAAAGTCAAAAGTCAACAGAAGTGCAGTCTGCCTAACCTCCTTATTCCTACATTAATCAATCTCATCCTGCTTCATTTTGCTTTTGGAATAGGAAATAAAAGAAATAAGGGGGGGTGGGGGGCAAAGAGATGATTACACAAACATACATTTCAGGGAGATAGATCCACTGCAGCTAGACTGTTGAAAAATATTCAATAAAATAAGGCAAGATAATGCTTTCTTTCTGTAAAAGAAAGATCAGTCATATTAATGAAATAGCCAAATGGAACCTTCAGGCCTAATGTAGTAAATCTCCAGTAAATTCCAATTAGTATTGAAGTAATAATTCTAGAAATTATTTTTCTCCCTATAAGTAATGCATAGACTTAAAGAAAAAAATGCTAATAACTTGGATACCATCAAAGACCAGGCCATTAGATCGCCAAATTCATAATTTATACATATTATATTATTGATACATGATTTTTGAGATACACGTCTTTTTAAAACAAACAAACAAACCCACACATCAGTAAATCAGAACCATAATGTTGCCCTTCAATAGAGTGGTGCCATTTGATGACCACTTTCAAGCTGGCAGTCCCTTCCACTGACAAATTGCCATAAAACATTCTGTATCTGAGAGCTGAAACCTCACTCTTGTAAATGGAAGTCTTCAACAAAACAAAATAAAGAAACAGAAATCAACAGCCACGTTGTACTAGTGTTTTGTGAAACAGTGTACGACTAAACCAAAATTATCTCAACACAGATTGAAGAGACATTTTTACAAAAATCTTTGTGCAAAACAAATGTATGCATTATATTAAGCTAATACTGAATTTTCCTAAACATTGTTAATTAAGGTTATTTTAAAATATCAAAATTCAAGACCAAACAATGCTTACATTACAATAGCTAAATGCTGTAATTTTAGACAATTACTATCATGAATACACTTTACCACATGTGAATCTAGAACCTGATCCCATCTGTATCGACGTGATGGTGAAACTGGAAGACAGAGATGCTTACCACTCTCTCTCACCTATTCCTTCTCCATTCCCATATACATAGCACAAAGCTGGAGAGAAATCCTAGATTTACTGGTATCAGAGACAAAGTCTTACAGACTTCATAAGAATGGAGACTTCATCCCCAGATCCGGGCACTGAGTCTTAAACTGGGAGGTTCAACTCAAGAGACAACTGATCCTTCTTAACTTACGGTTCTCCATGATTTTGCACAACACAGCATGCTCCCACACGACATACACAGTAAATAATCAAACAAGTCACCTCAATACCTTTGATCAGTAAAATAGGTAAAAAAGGTTCCTTCTTTTGCCTTTGCTGTCTTTCCACATGCTGGCCAGTAAATCAGAGCTAATGCGGTGAAAAGGCAGCCCAGGAAAATCTGCCCCCAGAAGGGACAAAGAAGAATCTATACATCCTTCCCTAGACACCATGTAGCAGGCTCTTCTCCTTTCTATGGATTATGCCATGAGAGCAGTTCAATCACAGGCCAGAAGAATAAAGCAGAAGTTGTTTACCTCTTCCTAGCTGCTCTAATAATTTAGTATTTTAGGTAGTATAGATTGAAACCCGCACGTTGCATTTTTTTATCTGCTTCTATAGACACGCTTAACACTGAAAAAGAGTGGTTTTAGCTCTTGCTACTGCTCAGTGACTCATGTTTACTCCAGTTCACTACTGCATACCTCCAAAGATCTGGTCACTCACAGATTGCATTTTTATGCCACTGTGATTTACAGAGTGTGAGGGGGACAATTACATAACTGTTTACTTAAACTCATAATTTCTCGGAAGCCCTACACAATCCTTTTGTTATCATAATCTCTAATGGGCATATGCAGTGTGAATATATCATGGCATGAAACTGGATATAGCTGACTTCGCCTGTCTGACTGGTGACTTTACTGAGTCCTGCATGTCTGAACTTCTGGGAAACAGCTGCTGGTCCCACACTGAAATTAGAACATTTGAGCTCGTCTGATTTATGTTAATTCCCGTGGGAACAATGACATGAAAAATGAACACCACTTGTAAATAAAGTACCAGTTCTCTCAGCAGTGAAAAAAATACGAAATAATCTAATCTGTTTCAGAACACACTGATCTATTTACCACCTTGCTACACTGAAACATATACAGTGTAATGATATCTTAGAAAATAGAGCCTTGAGTATCCAGCTATTCAAAGGAGGAGGTTATCTGTCCCTATCTTGCCATTATTTGAAGAATTAGTTTGCTACAGTGATTGAGTTGGTTTTAGTTGAAGAAGAAATATTATGATGCTGTGGGGCATGAGGGAGGTGAGTAAAAATGAAGTTCATGTAGAAAAAGACAAGGTATAAGAAATATGTCCAAGTGATCCAATTGTAAAGGAGTTCATATTGTCCAAAATTTAGAAGCCATTACAGTTTATCTAGGTCTGATTGCTCAGCCTGACAGGTCAAACATTTTAAATCTGCTTTTTTAACATACTAGACTCTCACGGGAGACTCCACACAACATTACATTGTCCACTGATCAAGACTGGTGTTCATGAGACCAAAGCCAAAGCGGCTGGAAATGACTCTTCAAGGATTTCATAGTTTTTCCTGTAGATGGGAAGAATAATCTATCTCTCCGAATACGTAGTGTAGTCACAAAAATTGGTATAAGCAAAGGAATACTAGTTGTCTCTCAGCCGAGAATATGACTGGATCATATAGTAGCATAGCTGAGATACTTATCAGGCGTGCGTAGGTAACAATGGTTATGTCTTATATTTGACGACCTTTTATCATTCAGGATTTATTATTTCTGAAGCTCTAGCAAAAAATCTCATCAATTGGCAGAGTCTCTAAGTTTTACCTTACGAGCACAGACAGCCTTTAGGCATATAATTGACTCTGGAGATTCTGCTGCTCGAGCTACATGAGGTAGCAGAGCACAGGCAGGGTTACTTAACAAAAAAGTACTCTCTTTGAAAGGAACATCTCTTCATAACATTAAGTCTTTTGCTAGGCTAGCTTGGGAAGGTGCAGTAATAGGAGGGCAGGGGAGGAAAGAGACATGGTCAACGCGTTTGTGACTACGGAGGATCAACTGCTAGAGCCATTTCAAAGGACAGAGCACTAACACACTCTTACTAGTCATTTCCTCATGAATTTTACATGCCAAGCTCAACTCAGGGTTTAAAAAAAACAAATGCCTCCCCTTCCCCCACGTTTTTGTTGTGAAGATTTCATTTCACTTGTCAGCTTCATGTTTGAAAAGGCATAAGATATACAGGTAAAACCTACATTAATAAATAAACAATCTGCAATTTTCTTAAATTCAAGGAAGGAACTCCACAAAAAGGTCTTAGTTTTTATGTTTAAAATTTGAAAGTAACAGACAACTTTATTGTGGTGTGTAAATGCTGATGTGGAAATGGCCACTAAAGCCAAAAAGCAGGCACCAACAGTGGGATCTTTGTACAGTGTGCTGATAAAGTATAATGCTTCAAAGAGCCCCAAAAGAAAGTATACATGTAAGAATGACTGACTGTTCAAATACTTCCACGTTCTGCAGCTCTTCAGATGAGACTGTTTCAGGAACAGGGTGACCTGAATCTAAATTTTGACACGTTCTTGAATGGCATAATTTGAAAACCTAGTTGACTAATCTTATTAGTGCAACTAGCTCTGAAAAGGGAAGGAGGAAAGGATGGCTTATGCCAAAGAAATAAGAAAACCTACAAATATCAAAGGACTGAAGTAAGGGCAGGGGAGCAAGATACAGCACTTTATACAGATGTTTCATTAATGATTGCCAATCCAATTGTGTCCCTCCTCAACGTGCTAAAGGAGATTAAAGACTTTACTACAGTCTTCAGGGTTTAGAGGTAAATTAATGGGGAATAGGACTTATTGGAACTGGGATTTAGACTAAAGCAAAATAGAAAATAAACAAATGAAAACTGCTATCAATAGAAGCTATTAATAAGAACTGAAATTTGGATTTTTTTTTTTTAACTTTTAACAACTGCACTGACTGAGGAGGATAAGGAAAAAAATGTACATGCTGGAAAGAAAGCTAAACTAAAAGGAAGAAGAATCTATTGTCACTTAATGTTTTAGCGTCCCAATTTTTCTCAAAAACATAGGAATGGCAAGATGCAACACAACTACTTGGGTATCTCAGGATGAAAACCTTGGGGGTTCCAATGGGGTACAGCATTATTTTGAATTTTGAAATATGTAATAGTAATTTGTAGCCTTACTTTAATATTTACACACTTTCCTTCAGAATTTCCAGCAAAGGAAAGGGGAGAGGGGGAAACCTATACAAACAAACAAAAAAAGGTCAGCTCTGTTTCACTAGCCACATTCTACTTTTTCTAGTTGCCCTGAAATTACATTCCAAACTCCATGAAGTCAGCTTTCCAGTCTCTAAATCTTGTATGAAAGGGTTTTGCCTTCAACATTTTGAAAACTCTTGAAGGAATATTTCTTAAGCCATGGGTATCAGTTCTCATTCTTTTTTCTGGCTGCATCAATTAAAAAATAAAAATTGCCATCTACATATAAACTACATAAATGTCAAAGTATCTCACAGCTGTCATGATGCTGTTCTTAGGCAGAGATGGCTCCCTTACTTTTATTCACAGAGGAATTCCTCAGGAACTCCATGAGATAAAACTCTCTGGAAGCTTCATTTGGGCTTTTGTGTTAGCACCGATTTTGAGGGAATGCATTTTGTACTTGGCTGTCACATGCGGCATCTTCTCATTGATGAAGCATTCTAGTCAGCAGCAAAGGAATATAGACACTTTATACATATATTACCTGTTAAGCTAATAGTTATCTACTTTTTTGGTAAGTAATAAAATAATTGTCCCTTCAGCAACTAGTCCAAAAGTACAGCAGTTATGGCTTATAATAGAGGTCTTTGTTAAGGAAGCAGGAGTCCAAGATTTTGCTCATCAGCAATGCAATAGATACAAATCCAAGGAGTAAAGAGTGGATTTGTTTTTCTGTGTCCTAGCACTTTGTTTTCTCCAGAGGCAATGCTCAAAAAGCAAGTTTTATGCAAAATATACCACCACTTCATCAACTCTTGCATGATGCACAATAGAAACAATCGCATTGCAGAATTCTGTCAGTAATTATTCTTCTTGTTTCCAGAACTGATGGATGAGGAAAACAGTTATTTTTCAGCAGAGAACAGTGTGGCATTAAAATTTTAAGTCCATAATTTGATAACATGCTTGTCAAACCTAGTTCAGAAACGGGAATATCAATTTCACGGCCAATGGATCCATTACAAGTATATTCACAGAGACAAATCCTGTTGCTGGATGCACTAGGGCAAAGTCAAGCAGACCATCAGCATGTAGTTTTTCTAGCTTTACTTGAACTACTGGAGTATACTAAACAGAAGAAGGGATTAGCAAAATGAAAAGAACAAGAGAAACCAAGCCTTGTGCGTAGCAGATAATGACATTGTAAGGCATTCATACTCACAAATGGGTTACAGATTTCTGGGCTGTAAGCTAACAGAGTTGAAGGTACCTTCGCAACAATCAAGATGCTGAACCAACCATGGAATCAGAAAAGGAAAAAAAAACAACCCACCAAAAAAGTTGCACCAAACAAAACCCACCACCCTCCCCTGCAAACTTTCAGGACAAATTAAAGAAATAACCTTAAATATTCCTTCTTGTACAAGAGGTATTGTGATACCCTTATCTGGGTAATACTACACAGCAACAGTACAAAGTGCTGCCTCTCTCTCTTTTTCCCCATTTATACTCTACAGGACATACATTCTATAACAGTCCTGAAAAGTAAGTTAATAGTCTATGTTTGCTTTTTTATTAGAGTATTGAGGGCAAATTCTAAGATCAAAGTACTGATAAAATAATTGGAAAAAAAAAGCAAACATTACTGATTAGACTACTCGAGCATTTTTTAATTATAAATTGGCAGGTATGTGTGCTTCCATTGTGCTTGCTTTCAGAGATTATTACTTAAGGTCACTGAACATTGAACATTTTCTCTTTCAAACATGGAATGTCAGTTACTAGGAAGATAACTGATTTTTTGTTTTGTTTGTTTGTTTTTTGTTTACCAATACATCTTGAGACTATGATTTTTTTTTTAATTTTTTTTTTTAAGTAGTTAAGGCTAGCGTTAGTACTGAGAAGGCAAATTATTTTTTCAACTTATTTTGAAATAATTTAATTTCTTCAAGCTTAGATAAGACACTTCAAGTCTTCCATATACTGCTTTGCTTTAACAGATAACATAATAGCTTTTACACAAGATCCTTTTGTGTAAGGGATGTTTTGTTTGTTAAGATGAGATAGATGGCCACGGTGGAGCACATGCCTGTAGGACACACTATCCTCCTTTCTCTCCTCTCTGCTTGGAGAACAGTTGTTTCCCCAAGACACTCCTTCCCCAAGCTCCTGGGAAGCCACACCAGCATCTAAGAGTGCAACCAAAGTTCAATGTCTCCCTTTTCTTTCAAGACAGATGGGAACTCCCTCCTCCTCTTTTCTTTTTTTTCTTCCATTTCTTATTTTGCAAATCTATACTAATCTTCGCTTAAGAGTTGATAAGACTTCCAAGGAAATATGATTAACCACACTTTTTCCTGTATTTTTCATATCTTAGGAATGTTTCCTGGAGCAAAAATAAACAGAAAGATGCATGAATATAAATAACCCATCAATATTTCTACTTTGTCTTGACCTATCATCTTAGTATGGCTACTGTAACTCATTTGATGTGGTTATAATCCAGTTGCTCCCAGCAGAATCATTTACCTCGTTTCTACTGTAGCTCCATAAATAGGGCTACTTGGATCCAGCTGAAAGTAGTCCAGAACATACAGGGAGAGGGGAAGATGACCTTGGTCTGAAAGACCAATAATGTAATTTTCACAGAAACCAAGCCCTGGCTTCACAGTGGAATAGGTTAGATCCATCCATTGTTCTTTTAGCTTCTTGGGGCCTTGAGTTTTGACCAAAACCAACACTTCTCCTGTGGATTAACACCGAACAATGTAACTGCTTGCAGGTCTAACAACATTCCAGGTACTGGCCTGTGAGGGAAATGAATACAGTATACCCTTAACCTCATCTGTAGTTTTTGTGTACAGTGCTATTCAGCCATTCCTCAGAGCCTTTCCCTTTCAAACAGATATTAATCTTGTAGCCACTCCCCAGCCACAGAGCTAATATCAAATATTGTGCACACTGTCTTGCTTTCAGAATTATTATTTTTGGCACGGGGGTCCTCAATAGAGAGGAGATTCTCAGGACAAACCAGGGATAGAGCCCACACTTGAACAGAGTCGTAGTTGAAAAAAAAAAAAACCACCAAACTGAAACAAAAAAGCCCCCAACACTCCACCCACCCACCCACAAAGGCAAAAAAAACCCTAAACTCCCCAAGCCATACACAAACACACCAGTGAAGAAGCAACATTCAGAAGTCTGCCATATCAGCTGAAGTCCACACATATTAAATATTTTTTCACTGTAATTTGCCAAGGCAAAACAAAGATCAAAGGAAAACAGAATAGCAAATGTTATGTCCTGCCAGCCCACATGAAATATTGATGATAACTCATGTGGAAAAGAATTTAATGTTGAAGTTTATCAGCACTTGACACATGACACATTCTGAATAATTAGGAATTACTGTAGGTGATAGATAGACTAGACCTTTGTGTCAATAGGAAGGGTCAGTTTCACAGCAGCCTTAATCTGTGTAGGCATAGTCACAAAAAAATACGTTATTAATGTGAATTTCTCATTTAAAAGAAAAAAAAAGAAGCAAGTCCACACACAGAAAAACCCACTTAAGAGAAAATCCAGGGTTTTTCTCCAAGTGAGCAGTGAAACTCAGTTCACATAGGATACCAAAAAGAACAGGAAGACCTACAAAACTGCAAATGCCTTTACACAGAGACCAAGCTTCCAGTGGCTGCAGGTCAAAATTAATGAGAATGAATTTTAAGAAAATGTGTGACTGGCAAAATCTCTTAAAATCTGTTCAGCTGAGGAATCAAAGAGTATCTTCTTAACCTCTTCTTTCTTTATCTGACCTCTTTCCCAACCTCTCCTGTCTTTATGGAAGAGGTTAGGAAATAGCAATTCATAGACTAGCTAATAATTTTAAAATGCCAAGTTCTGTATAAAATAAGAGTTAGAGAAAATATGGTTTTAAATCGTGTTAAATGTATGCTTTTGAAATTGTTGTGCACAAAATGCAGAATATTTTGCAAGTTGGAGAGGCGCAAAGGAGGCAAGAGCTTCATTTCTGTAATTCTGAAGATGAATATTGTCTGAACAAATACGTATTATAAAAAATTAAGATGTTCTTTATGATACTAAGTAAACTAAGCAGTTAAGCTGTTATGCAAATTTCTATAAGAGATTGTTTAAATAGAACATGGAAACATCTGCCTGTGTATTTTTCA
Organism: Mycteria americana; assembly: GCF_035582795.1. Taxonomy (NCBI): domain Eukaryota; kingdom Metazoa; phylum Chordata; class Aves; order Ciconiiformes; family Ciconiidae; genus Mycteria; species Mycteria americana. Next base: position 109,394,007 of record NC_134365.1, on the reverse strand, counting down.
GCATGCTTTCAAAAGGAACGTTGACTCTACAAATAGCTTCCTGTGAAAAGTCCTATTTTTTTCTATAAGTAAGTGTTCTCAATTAAAAGCCGTTCTTTTCCATCAGTTACTATACAGCGCTGACTTCCATCATTATCTGTTCCCTTCTCCATATACTCTTCAGATAGTTAGATCACTGAAACGCATCTGATCACTGTATGGCATTTATAATTTTGGGACAGGAGCGGGAAAGAATAAATTTGTGGAGATCTTTTACAGGAATAAAAGTTATTGAACATTTTTTGGCAACAACTGAGAAGTAAGGCTGCACCTTTTACTCTAAACATGTTTATTTACAGTGTATCTTGAGTCATCAGCAGAAAGGGTTACCCAAAGGGATAATAACTGAGTGTCAGGGATCCTTTTCATACCGGCTGAAAAAAAGTTAGGGTTTACTCAAGAAGACTCAGCTTGTAGTCCCTTTACTGTGATTGCTTGAAAGACAATAAAAAAAAGACGAGACACACACAGGACTGGCACAAAGACCTAGCAGAGCGTTAAGTAGGTGGCAACAAGCACATGTCCTGCAGGTCTGGACACAGCTCCTACTTGGAAGGAGATATGTGAAAAGCCATGCACAGCTGCCTGCCGCTGGCTAACTTAGACTTGCTTGGGTTGCCTTTGCTGGCCTCCTGTAGCCTCCACAGCACTGACAGAAGCCACTTGCACAGACCAGGCACGCGGCAAATCGGAGCAAAGGGTTTATTTACTAAACCCAAACAGCTGCTGTTCCTAACGCAACTCCCTCCTGCTTTCAGCTTGCTCCAACTCCTGCTGTCCAGCGATGGGTGGGGATGGCCATGCTACTGATGGACAGCCAGAATTATAAATATCCATGCTCTTGTTCTCCAGCCATGCACTCAAACCTCCTCAGGCATTCAAGATCTTGAAATTCAAACCAAAGCCTCCAGAAAGATGGATGGGATCAATGCAGTTGTGAGCAATTCTGGGTTTGTTTGGGTTTCCCCCCCCTCCCTCCAGGCAGCCACGGCTATTGCTAAATCAGCACAAGAGCAGTTCAACATAATTATTTGCCATCTCCCAGGTTGGCTAATCCCCACTGAGTGAGGAGGCAAGCCTGCTTCTGTAGCCCTAGGAAGATAGGGAAAAGAGCCTTCTGGCAGCAGATCAAAGAGTTACCCTGCTAGCTTGAAATACATAGAAGGCAGAAGCAGCCTTAGCTTTTATTAAGGTAGTGAATGCTTTTCTTGTTTCGCCACTTTGCTGGCCGTTTAGTTGACTATGCTGATTATCTGAGGGAGGCACAAGCCAGCAGACAGATGTAGGGTATGCACAGAGGAACCTGCAAAATCCTTTCCATCAACCTGAGAAAAAGCATCCAGCTAGAAACAGTTTCACAAACCAGCTGTTAATTGACACGAAGTTTAGACAACTCTGTATTTAGTTGGCTACTACTAGAAGAGCAAGTCAGAGCATTTTTTGGTTTGTTTTTAAATGCGTACCGGGTGCAGGTGCCCAGGGGCTGGCGGGGGGCTGCAGGGCGGCCTCTGTGAGGAGAGACCGGGGCTGCCCTGTGCCGGACACAGCCGGTTCCAGCCGGCTCCAACGGCCCCAGCGCAGGGCACGGCCGAGCCCCGCAGCCATGATGGCGGCACCTCGGGGAAAGCCTGTGTGAGAAAGGGCAAAATGCTGGACAGTCAGAGAGAGGAATAAGGGGGAAAAGTGTGAGAAGCAAGAGAAGCAACAAACACCAAGGTCAGCGAACAAGAAGATGCTCCATGGCGCCCAAGCAGAGATTCACTGTGGGCCATGGAAAGCCCATGCTGGAACAGGGGAGAAGTGTCAGAGCAAAATCGCTACGTACTGACTGTACCCTCCCCATGCCCCACTCCCTGCTGCTCGGGGCTGGGGGTAGAGGAGTCAGGAGCGAAGGAGTGATGTTGAACCTGGGAAGAAGGGACTGTGTAGAGGGAAGCTGTTCTAGCTTTTGCCTCTGCTTCTCAGCATGTGACTATTTTTAACTGGCAATAAGTTTAATTAATTTTCCCCAAGTCAAGTCTATTTTGCCTGTGACAGTAATGGGTAAGCCATCTTCCTGTCTTTATCTTGACATGCAACCTTCCGCGTCCTATTTTCTCCCCATCCCACTCATGAGGGGGAGAGAGTGAGCAGCTGGGTGGGCATTTGGCTGTTAGCCAAGGGTAATCTACCACACAAATGTTATGGCCATGATGCTTTGGTTTCCCAGAGCTTATGCAGGCCTTTCAAAATTGATTTAAGTAAAAAGCAGAATAAGAGAACCCTTTATGAATGTTTTTGAAAAACATCTTGATATACAACAAAAACATTTTGTAATATTGGAATTCCCTGCAGATTGGAAGAAAGTCAGTGATCTCCATCTTGAACATCACCACATGCTAAGCAGTGCAGATTTAAGCTTGGTATCTCTCTTATTCACACATGCTAAATGCAAGAACACACTGGATCAGAGCAAAACTTTCCACTTCACAACGGCAGCAGTTTTCTATGCCGTTAGTGCACGTGTGAATGACTTTTCAAGGTGAAGTGAGAAGTCCTGTTTTCTAATAAAGCTCTTCATTGCAGACATAGTCTTATAAAAAGAAATGAATGAATTCAAATCCATAAATTCTGCACCACAAAAAGGAGAAATTAGAACTGTGACACAATCCATGGTAAGGCATGATAATTTATAAGACCATATGTCAGTCATACTTACAACAGAAGTGAAGGCACCACAGTCTCTAGAATGAAAAAGCCACTCCACAGCCCTGATTGCTTGATAGTGACAGATGAGAGCTAGAAAATACTGCCTCCAAATTTCATACATCATACTGCAGACTGATGCATGCATATACTGCACTTTGAAAAATCTCCACTGTATTTCTGCATCATGATAAAATAATCTAAGAGGCCTTTGCCTTGCTGCGTATCAAGATAAGCTGTGAGGAGAAAAGCAAACATCAAACAAACAAGCAAACAGCTCATTTCTGTATATTTAGTAGATCTCCATGAATCAAATCCAAAAAAAGATATTGAAAATTCATATAGGATTTCTTTGAACCATGTGCAACTGTCACATGCACTTTTTTCTTTAAATGCACAGCTATCTAATTGAGCATTAACAATCTAATAAGGTACACAACAGGACCTGAAGAGCAACTTTTCTTTCAGACCCCGCAGTGCACAGGTTCTGTATCACTCCCAGCTTTTCGATTAGATCATAATTATAACATGCCTCATTTAGAGCTACAGGAACCCTGACCCTGTCAACAGTACTGGACCATAACGTGTCCATCTTAATTAGATCTGATTAGTTCTGGGCCCAGATTTCATTGTGAATCTTAGCTCCATTAAGAACTGCTCATCTGTTTGGCAGCTGCGAGTATTGCTGAGCCTTTTTCATCATACTGCATGGGTGTGCTTTGCTTCTCCTGAGACATTAGAACTCAATGCAGCATTTTTGCTTGGCCCTCAGAATAAGGCAGATTATGGAAAGTAAAGGAAAGATGTAAAAGAGAAGTCTTAACTGTTTTATGGAAAATTTCACACTGTATCAGACTGGTCATTTATAGCGTAATAAGTCTTAAAATTTGTAGTAGCAAGTCATATTTTGGGAAAAAATAAACGATTTTTGTAAAAAAACCCTCACAGATATGTTGGAATTGAAGCCACATGACAATGCAAAATCACATATGTCATCTGTGAGTGACAGAAAGGTGGACAAATAAGTATTGTGGTGTTTTGGTGGTTTGTTGTTGTTTGGGTGGCTGTTGGGGTTTCTTTGGTGTTTTTTCTTTTTAACATCAAAGGTAGTAAGAGTTCTCAGCATTACAGTTCTGGGCATATTTCTCCACTGCAGTGTTTTGGCCATATTTTAATAATCTTAGAATGTATAAAAGCCTTTCACCTGTAATTATTTAATTTAATCTTGAATTTTTGCAACACTCAATTCATACAAAGAAAAGAAATTGCATCCATTTTAATACCCTTTCCCTCTTCTAAATTATAATAATTTGTCTTCTGTATCACGCTTTTAGGGTGATATTAAAAGACCAATATGATTTTTCCTTTTATTGAGATAACGATTATAACAGACACTCCCTAAGAATTAGGGAAACACTCTACCCTAAGAGCCTTATTCCCACAGTTAACTTCCATAGCCATGTGTACCACTTAAACTACAAACCTCAAAAACTTAGTTTACAAAAAATACTGCTACAATTGCACTGCTAGAATTTATTCCATATCCATATTATACTACTTTGTTTGACTACAAACCCTCCCTTTCTTAAATCCCACAATGATTCTCATGTACTGGCTATAATTGCAGTGGAAGGCTGAAACATACTCAGTGTTATAAATACAGACTTAAAAGCTGTCATTGCATACAATATGCCTACAAATACATTGGCTGGAAAAGGCATTTCCAAGAGCTTCTACTATTCTCAAAAATGCAGAATTTGATTTAAATAATGGGACAACTCGGGCCACTCCCAGAAGGTTGTCTCTACAGAGCTATAGTTTTTAAACCTCACTCTCTGCATGTCTCTGGTTCTTAGCAAATGAAGAGAGAAGTCCTATATGCCAACAAATTAGTTTTAGATGTATTCTATACCACAGCAATAGTAACTTGCAACTATCCAAATATAGTTAATTTAGTATGAATTCCCCAGGATTATACAAGTTAGCAGTATCTGAACAACATCACTTGTAAAAGCAAAATATCAGAAAACTTACTGTTCGAATCAAAGTTCAAGAACAACTGAGCATTTTGGCAAGACATTTTTCAGAAGTTAGAGCTAATCAATGCCTCCCTCCAAGTTAATATAAGAGACAATATTGGAGTAAGACTATTTTTGTTTAAAAAACAAATACTAGTGCATGCTTCATTATCAATGTCACACTTTAAGAAGTGCCTGAATTTAAAGGTTTAGTTTTATAAAGAAAACTGAATAGCTGACGAAAATCCAAAGTTTCTTTTTTTTTCTCCTCTATATATCACAATAAATGCTGCAGCAAGTACAAAAATACTCTGTTACAAAGCTTCCATTACTATAACTCCCAGAAGCCTATTTTTTATAGTATGAAAATCCTAAGGAGGGGGTAAGGAAGAGGTATATTTAACTACCGCCATAGTATCTGTGTAGCAAAAAGAATTGAAATAAAACAAGCAAATAACCTTAGTTCAAACAATAGCTCCAAACCTACTATTGTTCCTTCCTGCTTCTGAAGTTTAAATAGAGGTAGGTTACCTGAAATCTACATTATATAGAAAGCCCTAAAAACCAGCGAGTCTCAATACTTAGGTTTCATTAAAGAATAGAAAATTAGAAGGAAAATGCTTCTAAGAAAAGAAATAACTACGTCTTTAGAAGTTTCAGGTGTCATAGCAGATGGTACCCCAGCTATAATCAAGTAGGTGATATTAGCTCTTTTTATTATTATATTAATTACTATATAATAATGAAAAAATCCATCTATTGCCTATCCTTCTTCTAAATTTCATCTTAGAACTTCTTTTGTGTAAGCACTGTTACTGCTCATTGAAAAACGTTTTTTGATTTTAGGAGTCTCAGTAGAGCAGAGGGAGGATATCCTTTCAATCTTCCATCTCTACTTCTTCAATCTACCAGCTGTGCTCCTTTACATACAGCCGACGATACCATTGACCACCTCTGCTGCCAGGGCAGGCTGCTGGCTCATGCTCGGCGTGCTGTCACCAGGAAGCAGGTCCTTTTCTCCAGAGCGGCTCCCCACCCTGTTATGTTGCCAGGGGTTATTTCTTCCTAAGTGCAAGACTTTGCATTTGTACTTGCTGCACTTCCTAATATTCCTGCTGGTCCATTCCTTCAGCCTAAGTCCATCCAATATTTTACTCATCTAGTTGTCCATCCACTCAGACTGTAATAGCTTAACTCGGACACAGGAAGGTTGTGGGAGGCATTGGGGAAAGCCTTGCTGAAGTGGAGGCAAGAGACATGCTCTGCCTTTTCCTCATCTGCAAATCCAATTATTCTGTTATAGAAGACAGCCAGGCTGGTCAGGCATGATTTACCCTTCATAACACCATCCATTCCCAATCACCAATGACCTCGTGTGCCCAAAGTTTCTACTCAGTGATCTTCTCAGAGACTGAAGTGAGGTCTGTAGTTCTCCAGGTTGTCCTTTTGCCCTTTTCTGAAGGTGAGGAGTGTGTGACAGTTGCTGTTGATACACTCCAGGTCTCTCCTGGCCCATATTGCTGATGCCCACATCAGCAGAAGAGAAGCAGGAGAAACTGTCCAAGAGCCAGATGGGCCTTGGCAGCCTCCATGAGTCCAGCTCTGAGTCTCCAGCAAGCAGCAGGTCTCCATGGACAGTAGGTCAAGTCAGCAGATGGGGCCCCTGTCCCCTGCAGCAGGGAGTCTCCCACCATGATCCCGTGGCACTTCCTCTTGTGGTGGACGTGAGGTTCAGCCTCAGCACCTGGGATACTTCCCCAGAGGGAGCTCCCAGCCCCTCATCTGCCAGCAGGGCACCAAACCTATTCTGCAGGTGCAGATCTGTGGGGGCAGACAGAGCGTTCCTCTTGCTGCTGGAAGCCACAAGCATCCAGGCTTTGTAATGATGGCAGTCCCCATTTGCAGCTCAATCAGGCAGCCTCCATCTGCCCCCTTCTGTGCAGATGAGGTGCAGGTACATTTCTACAGGGTCCCTGTGAAGATCCTCATGCTCCCTCTTTCCTCTTCCCTGGTGACATGAAGTCTGCTCACCTCCTCCTGCAGCACCCTAACCTGGCAGGGACAGCCCCACTGGCAGCACGCACCTCCAGTGACAGGCGAGGACCCTGCTGCCATGCCAGTCCTGGAGAGCAAAGCCCGGCCAGCCACCCCCAGAGCTACACCGAGTCCAGACCGCAGCCAGGGTGGTGCAGATGCCCCAGCCAGGGCTGGGGACTGGGCACTGTAGCCTCACCACCAGGTCTGAGCAGCCTGCCGCTGAGTTTCTGCCCTCCAGCCACATAAACTGCTGCCTCGAGTTTAATACTCGCAAGAAAACCTTAACAATGGATGAATCTACTTTGCTTAAAGTTTCCTCTACCTCTAACAGGATTCAAAACTGCACTACCACTTACAAAAACCAAATTTATCTTCCACTTATTGTAACATGAGCATTTCCAGCATCTTCAGTTATAAGAACAAACACAACTGCTAAGGTTTACTGGGCAGAGACCTTGTTTTCTGGCACGTCTGCAAAGGAGCATGCAAACTACAGGGGTTGTAGACACATTAAACAGTAATTACAATTTGGCCACTGACCCAAGTGAGTTGCAAGTGCTAATTTAGGGAAAAATTTAATCTCATTTGCACTAAAGTGATCATCATTAAACTCTCTACAAATTATTTTGCAAGTAATTACACAAACATAATATTTATTAGGTATTAAACACAGAGAATGCCATGGTAATCTTTGCAGCTTTATCCCAGTGAATAAATAAGAATCATTGTACATCTGTGCACATTTCTGCCTGATCTCTGCTCTCTACCAAGTGTGTCATAATGTTTGCGAAACAGAACATTTATTATAAAATTCCATGCATGCAATTTACTATAAATTAACACAAATATATTTTGAATAATGAGATCAACGATTTTGCAAAACATTGCCGTAAACATTCAATTTTAAGTAATTCACTATTTTAAGATACTGTGACCTCACTACATGAAGTTTCATAAAGGGGAAGAAAAGAGATTTTTGCCAGCTTTTTATGCAATACTTATTGCCATTAATTATAGAAAAAATTTTGGCATTAAAAGATTAATGTGCTCTGTATAATAAACAGTGTAAATTGAGCATTACAAATCACTGGGAATTATTTTATTGAAATTATATCAACTAACAAAATACGGTACAAGTTTATATTCAAGTAATAAAAAACAGAACTCACGCTGTATTTTGTTAGTTGATATATTTACATTTCTTTGGGTCCTGCTGAAATTTCAATGGTACTGTTTTAGATTCATTCCTAATTTCACTGCATCAGCTGACAGCGCAATGCCCAAGCACTTCATGCTCTAATAGTAAAGGGCATCAGCTCACAGAAGTTAACATATTTCTGGTTTTCAATTAGTATTAAAAACCCCATATATTCAACATAGAGAAGATAGATTTCTACAGATTAATGATTGCTATCAGTTATCCATGCACATGCTAACTGAGAAATCACCTTTTCAGAAGCACATAGAAAACTGAAATCCTAACTTCTGAGGACTTCCCAAACTTGCCTAATTTTTCTTTTCTTTTAAATCATTCGGGCTCCTGAAAGGAACCAGTAAGTTTTCCCTCAATTCCAGAACTTCTTGATGTGCCGTATCCTACCACGAGTGCACAAGCCTATTAGTACAAGCACAGCAGTGTGGAAATATCTGTTCTGTGGTACTGACAGAAACGTGCTAGTTTCTGCCTTCTTGACCCAGAAAGGCTAGCAATACCCAAAAGCAGTTACATCACTAAAGAACAAGTCTGCCAGAGGTAAGAGCACGAGATCTTTTTCAATAAAAACTTTCAAAACTATCTTTGAAGGCAGCACTCTGGGCACATGCACGCTGAATCCAAAGCAAGAAGTGAATTTAGAACTATGAATTTCTTATGGCTGAAAGAGCGGGTGAGACTTGCTGAGGACATAATCCATCTGTAGTGCTGTGTGGCAGCCAGTGATGAGCATCCAGCCACTCATCACCTATTCCTACAGTAGCTGGTCTGCAGGCTTGGCACTGACGGGGGGCGAGGGTCAGAAACTGGGACAGCGGCAAAGAATAATTTAGTCCTGCAGACTCCACCATCACTTTTAGCAGTGTAATGTACATCCCATTTGGATAAAGGCTTCACTTGATGGAGCAAAATATTAATTATAAAAAGCATTTTCCCCCAGCAAGTGTTACAAATATTTGGCATGGCAGTAGGCAGGAGTGCAGGGGAAGAAATGCAGGAAACAAACATGGAATTTTTTTTTTTCCTTTTGTTCCCTTAAAGGTAAGTCAAGACCACAGCATTTAAGTCAATAAGCTATTAAAATTGCCTATGAACCACTGAAGCAAGAAAACATCTTGATGGTAAAATAAATTAGAACAGCATTGTCAATTTCTCCCACTGTTAGCTTAAAATATTCCAAGAATTACCAATAGTGAACTCCAAGCCTCTTTCCCTTACTACTGTCATTATCCCTTCCATTCCCCCAGCTTTCCCTCTCCCTTTCTTCCCTGCCCACATAAAAACACAAATGCAAAACTAAGCAAGCCAACTCCAGCCAAGAGTCCAAGAAACATACCAGCTAAATCTAAATATCCTTGGAAATAAATGGAAAAAATACCTACAGTGGAGGGGAATTGGTGGCGGGTTGGGGGGGGGGGGGGCACATTGGGGTTTTGGGGTTTTTTTTTTGCTTTGTTTTGATTTTTTAAACACAAAGGTGATTGTAGGAGACGTGTTTTAATCCATAGCATACTGCATGAAATAAATTCAGGCATGCTTTTAAAGCTTAATGAGTTGTTAGATTTATATATTGCCACTCTCAATACCATCCCCAAAAATGGATGCCAAGCTTCATCTATGTAAATATATAAGGGAAATTAAATTGTCCCTAAAATGTAAGGACTTCTGGAAATGATGAGGAAGAGAGAGTTCTGACAGTCAGATAGATTAATAATGTGATAATAAATTAAACATAAACCACCAATCCCAGCTGCCTGTGATCTAATGGTCACTCAGGGACATTGCAGAGCTTTAACATCTGGTGCAAAGAGGGCAAAATTACCACTACACTGGCCTTTCACCTTCTAAAGACACCAGGATTGCATATGGCACAGTTGCATGCATACCAGATGCTCACTTAAAATGTGCAACAATCCCTTCCCAGTAAACTCAAACAGTTTAAGTGATTTTAGTCCAAGTTAAATCACAATGAGTTTAAAAGAAAATGAAAACAGAATACTACTTTTTCTGTATAAGATTTCCTGCTTGGGAGACCTATACTTAGATAAGAGAGGTACTTGTTTCACTCCAGGTCAAATGAGAGGGCTGGCCATTAAGTCCTGGGAAAAAGCTGTGGAAAGCATAGTATAACAGTTGGCCCTCTTTAGCACATTTTCAGTATATCCCCTTTCAAATGAAAATGGCTATGCTTGAAAGCACAAAGTTGCAATTTAGAAAACCAATGCCACAGCATACACAAATAATGACCTCCAAACCCATAAAAATGTAAATCCAAATTTAACGGGAGATTAAATACACAGGAAAATTAACATTAGATCAACAATTTTATCTTGCACACAATATAATTTGTTTCACTCTTCCTTAATATTTGGGAAAAGAAATGTGTCTAAAAGATTGACTGACTATACTATATAAAATTGTGCCCAGCAGCACGGCAGTATTTAATCCTTATATAAAGGTTTATTTCTAATTACCACCAAAAGGTTTTGTTTAATTATACCTTGTATCAATATGACAGTATTACATCAGACTGGAAGTACTTGCTTTGAATAAATCTGACCTTCATCAGTAAACAAAGGTATATTTGGGGATTTTGTCTTTTTGCTTTTTTAATTTTTTTTCTTCTTTTCTTAAAACAGTGCATTTTTCTACATATCTTACTACTCAATCTGTCACTTGCTATTTAACCAACTTCTTATTGCATTTCTAACTACTAATACTAATAAATTCTTTGGCTCAAGAAGTAAAAATCAGTTGGACAAAGCAGTAAATTCTTAACCACGCCTTCCCGAAGTGGACAAACAGATCTCATTCTTACAGGCCCATGACTGCTCCATACTACCTGGCAATACAGCTTCACTTCAAACATGCTTCTGGAGTGGCATGACTTCTTTGAGAACTTTACGCACAAATGACTTCATGGAAAAGGTAGTTTAAGGCTACGTAAATCTTTCCAGGAATTGCATAAAAGCTTAATTGTCCTCTCCTTGTTACAAATTTTCTTCTCGTCGTTTACTGAAGTATTTGTACAGCTCCTTACATAATGAAAATACATTGTGCCTAGGTAACCATTGTAATACCAAGTCACACAAAGAAAAACAAAAATTTTCTGCTGTGTGAATAACAGCAGACAAGCATGGGAATGTTTGCTTCCATGCACCAAGTCAGGGATTGGCGTCTAGCACCAAGACAGGCATTTTGTTAATTATGTCAAATATCACAACCCTAATCTTGCACGGTTGCGGTATCACCAGAACTCAGTTGACTCTTCCAAAAGGAGAGCTGGATGGCCTCATTTTTGACTCGTCCTCCTTTTTTGGGGATGATGGGAGTGGAAGAGAGGAAGGGATACGGGGGGCCTACAAAACTATAATTGTTAAATTTCAGAGAACTTTTATGAGACAGTACCCTACATTTTTACTCTGGCTTTCTTTTACACGATGCACAAATCATAAGTAGGAAGCCTTAAAAAAAAAAAAAAAAAAAAAAAAAGAGACAATACTTCAAAACCTTTTTCCCCCAAAAAGCCTAACACAGCACAGTACACATGAAAAGTTAGCCTGACTCGGTAACTATGAGCTGAAACCAATTTTTGTTATATGTTTATTGTAGTTAATCTCTAATGCAGCATATGTAATCCAGTATAGTCCAATAATTCCTTTTCTGCATCACCATCAAAAATTATTACAGGGTACAATTACCCCATACTGCTCAGTTAACCCAGATGTTTATCACTGTGGTATCATCCCTACATTGTTGTTATTGTAGGTCGCTTTCTTTTTCTAAATGTAGCCTTCAAGGAGAAAAATTTATACTGCGCCACCTCAAACCAGGAATAAAAGTCTGCTGTAGTACAAGTCTGAAAAGTACAACTATGTCTTTATGCTCGACTTCCAGTTTACTCAAAGACATATTTTGAACTTTAATTTTCTCTATTTGTTCCTTTCAGTCTTCAATATTGTCACATTTTTTCAGATTTCAGAGATGTTTGCACATGCCTCATGGACTGGGTACATTCCGAATATAAAGCATGAAGGGCTTTGGGAAGAATGGGAAATATTCCCCCATGCCAAACCTCCAAGCTCAACTAATACTAAGCCATCAACTATTTCCACAAAATCAAAGATGGAGACTCTGCTAGTTACAAGACACAGGTGATCATCGATCAGACCATGATTTTACAACAATTATCATTCATTATCCTCCGAGATCTTACAGCACTATCTAAAGTATGTTTTGCATTTCATATTTTAAAATTTGCTTGTCCAAAAGACAAAGTATCATAGAACTGAAGGTAAAAATTTGGATAATGTATTTGTCAAACTGGAAGACACTGTTAAACTGATTCCCAAGTCAACTCCCCATTATTCAAGATCACCCAATTAGAGGACCACTGTACCAGTTGGGTTTCTACAGCAAGAACATATTCTGACCTGAACCACAAAAGGAAAGACTTTTGAATTGACAATAGGAGGGGAAGAGCCTATCACAGCAATTAAAAATAAGTAAGTTTTTACCATCTCTTGATGAGTTTTATTTTATTCTTTTTTATGGTTTCTTGTGGAATCATATTACTAACGGAATGTTGTGCATATGAGCTAAACTCATGAGACAACATCTGGATGTTACATTCCATCTAATAGCATTTGCAGAAACAGGCTTTTGGGATGAAAATCTCTCTCTCTCTCAGCGAGAATGTCTCCATTTTAATTATTTTACTATTGGGCTCCTGTATAAAAATGCTTGGGTAAACAGCAGCCACATATCAGTTGAAGAATGTACAAGGATTTAGCAAAATTTCTTTCTATATATTTGTGTTATATTAAAAAAGACAGATCTATAGCATATTTAGTGTACTATAATGCATTAAGATGAATCTCAGTACAGTACCAAGCTCAAGAGAGGTGACAAATGTTACTGAAGTTCTAATATCAAGCATGTTTGCATAGCCCTTTGACTTCCATGTGCCTCACCAACTCTGCAGAACATGAGAAATTTTGAACACTTCTAGACTATATCTCCTGAACAACATAATCCATCAAAACAGGGGATCAAGACAGGAAAATGAGATGTTCACTTACACTTTCTCACTCTGACTGCTGCAAATATGTGACCAATTTTTATGCCACTATGGTTGTGCTACCAGCAAACAACATCAACTTTATGATTTTCTCAGAATTAGCTACCCCTTGTGGAACTAAGTTTTCACATACACAATGCATTTCCAAAAGTAACTATTCACATCACAACTTGTAGTCACATTTTAAAGGTTTTTCAACACAAATACTAGAAGCAAATATAATGCTTTAATGGCTTACTAACATTTTCATCTGGGTTTTTTTTTTTATTATTGAGTTTACTTCAATCTCTGTACATATAACTTTCTATCACAAAAACACAGCTATTTCATATTTCAGATAAATAATTCAGAAAATGGTGAGTGCAACAGAGGTGAGGGAACAACTTCCTTTGCTATGTAGGAAACAGGTCTAAGCCTCCACCTATCATGGGGTGTGTGTGTATGCATTTTGAGGGAGAGCAAACATTTTTCTTGTGGTTGTAGACAGTAGTCCTACTTTTGACTGTGAAAATCTTCCTTTTTTTTTTGTCCTTCTTCCTAATTTGTAGATCTGCCAGACAGATATCCACCTGGCATCACATTAAAAAACAGACAAAAAGAAAACCCAAAGAGCAACAACCTATCCATGATTGGTTTGTGTGGCTTTTTATAGGAGATGAACAAGTCTTAGTCTTATGCAACCCCATTATCCATACTGGAAAACAAAAACAAGCCCCAAAACATCAGACACTGAAGCGCTGTGCATGCAAGACTGATTGCTGCCCTAGGAAAAGGACAGGCCATCTTCAGGAGGAGATACAAAGCCCCCAGGTCCATCACTCTCCACTCTATGTAAGAGGTAATAGCTTTTGTCACACGTTCTGAATGTCATCAGTCTCTGTGTCACAGACTTCCACCGGCGTAGGAGTTCACAGGACCCACCACTGGCAGCTCTGACGGCTGATTAATTCTTAACGGAGAGCGATGTCATCAGCGCTGTCAAATGGTACAAGGGCTGAGCGCCTCAGCCCAGCGCTGTTACCAGCAGTGACTATTAGGAGTTGCAGGATTCCTCTCCATATATAATCAAGAAATGTCTCTAAATTCATTTGCAGTCTATAAAAGCAGTTTTATCTCTTGAATTGCTAAAAGCCCTTATGTTTACTCAATGGAAGAATACACTAGTAAAATTTTGGCAATGAAAAAATAGTTCTGTAGTGAAAATAAATGAAGTTTTGAACTTTTACAAGGCACGGATACCCTTTCTGGGTTCTCGCCTTGGGGAATTAAAAAAAAAAAAATAAGGTGACAAAAGCAGTCTGGTGGGTGATATTGGATACATATTAAAACTCTGACTTTTTTTTTTTAACTGAATAGAGAGAAGCTGGATTAGTTTAAGATGTAGCAAAGCATTATATACAGAGTTAGACTGGGAGCACACACATGATGACTAGAGTAGGAAAAACAGAAATAATGTCATTTCAGGCTTGACAGCAGCTTCCTCCTTTACAGACCTCAAAGGCAGTTTATTTTGATGCTACTGTTGGAACATATTTAAGTGACTATCCAGTACTTTTTCAGCCATTGTCTGAAGGGGAGGGTGCACGAAAATCACAAGGAAACCAAACACAAACCCACAGTGCATTACAAAAATAATTTCTATCAGTCATCTGACTACAGAGGAATAACACTGAAATATGGAGAGGTTAAGGATACAGTACGTGGACTAGACTGTCTATATGCCCTCATATTTAGCTACAATATAATTTTCAAAGTTATCGCTTCAACCTTTCCTTTTTATTGCTGCTTACATTATCAGTGGGCATCCAAATCTTTACTACAGTCAACATGCCACACCTGAACAGAGAAAGATAGCATTTGTCAAAGCTTAAAAAAAAAAAAAAAGTGCTCTGCTAGCTGAGATGCATATAAGAACCTGGATGACAATTTTAGTTACGTGCGTGAACAGCAACTACTATAGTTAGGTACGAACAAGTGATCACAAGAAAGAGCTACCATGCCTTAACGAGTTACTGTTTGTTAGCTGAGCAATAATACCTGAGCATACACAAGCTCTCAGCTTGCTCCAAGTACAGAGCGTGGTATTTTCACCATTAAACGTGCACCAGCAGGCCTGCACTCAATCTGACACAAGCCTCACTCCTGACCTCTCATATATCAATGCAATGTCATTAACGTGCAAACGTCATGTTAGAGCTTGTGCGTTTAGATGGGCACACTTAAGTACGGATGCTTGATCTTTAAGGTACCTAACTGATTTCTGCAGGAAAAAAGAAAAACAAAATCATGTCAGAAGCGTCTCAACAGCAGATGCCATTTACCACAAGCAGGTCAATCTGCCCTGAATACAGAGTTCCGATACATTTACCTCTCCCTTGAGCCCCTCCAGACAAAGAAAACAAGAACCCAACACTCAGCTATATGAATACAAAAATCACAAGGCAGAACAGAGCTGTTGAAAACAAGATTTTTTACTTTGGGTGCTCCTGACTTCTTGATAATCATAGGAAAGTTAGATATTCAAATCTCACCTCCTCACTTTTCTCTGAATCTCCTAATGAAGGTAACTTGCCTTTGTGCGATCCTTCTACTTGTGGAAGGAAGGAAGGAAGAAGGGAGACAGAAGGGCCTGGGATTTGGGCCCCAGGAAGGCGGCCGACCTTGGCTGCCTGGCACCTGGAGAGAAGCACTAGGGGCTGCAGGTATTTCAGAAGCAGGCAGCAAGTCTGGCGTGCAAGTCAAGACCAGGTATTGAGACAAGTCAACTAAAACAAGCTTGGTGAGCAAGTGAGCATGAAAAAAAAACCAAAGCTGTGTGAGATGCTTGGATTTTGCATTACAGTGCATAATCTTTTTCAGAAGGTTTTCTTTTCGCCTTTCCATATGACCTTTTTCTAGTCCTCCTCGCAGGCATTCAGCTTCTGCTGGTTCAGATTCTTCCCAGCTTTCAGCCAGTTCTGCACCACCCGCCCAAACTAAAGCATCATGAAAACTTGACTTAGACTTAGTCCTCTCAAAAAAAAAAAAAGAGTAAACTACATTAACAACCACCACCTGACCTTCTCAGAGGTGGAGCTACCCGGAGGTCTGTGCCTTCTGGCCGTGCAGCAGGTCTTGGGCAGCACAGACACCCTCTGGCCAGTACCTTGGTGCAGGCTGAGCTCTGTTTGGGCAAAAGCGCCCAGAAACATATTTGTTTTTCACTGCAGAACTGACTGAACTCACTGCAGGACAGGGAGTTATTTACCTCCTTGACACATAGAGGAGGGAAATGCCAGCATACATCAGGAATAAATATATGGATTTGAAATGCAAATCTGTTCACCATAAATGCTGTTGGGACTGTAACTCTCCAACACTCCTTTCTTGGCATAAACAAAAAACAAGTTATACTGGATCCTAGGCTTGGCCTTTATAGTTTAGCATGCCTTACAACCACAACACTGCTTCATTTGAGTTGCAAACTTCATACAGTTCATTGTTTGTTAGCACTAACCTTTATTTAAAATGCTTTATTGAAAGCAGCTTTTCTTAAAGGTGTTCCCAGTGAAGTTTCTTTTCAATACAGGATATTAAACCTATTGTCAATTATTCACGTTAGTCACAAAATTTAGTCCTAAATCTCTTAATTCCTGGACAACTGCGAGAAGTTTGAGGTAAGCTGCGAATCTGAAAGCTTAAGCATGTTTTGCCTGTGGATAGAAGCCTGGAGAAATTACTGCTAGCATATAGACAATATGATATTTTTAAAGCATCCATAAATCATGTTTCAAAGTCTTTTAATTAGCATTTGGGATTATTAATATTACTGACTTCCTGGTTCCTCCTTCAAACATCAGCTCTGTAAAACAAGCACTATTTCTTCCAGTCTAAATCCTCCTTCCTAGCATCGGGACAAACATTCAGCTATTAAGTTCTAAAAGATGGAAAATACTTTATATGAGCAAATTTCCCTTCAAGAAAGAAACAACCCTCAATCACTAAAACTTCGAAGGAGTTACATAGCATGCCTATGCTTTAACCAGAAACAGACATCAGAAATCTTGTATCTGCTGGTATACATGGAATTACTTTATGATCAGCAGTAATTTTTATTCACAGAGGTTACTTCCCAATAGACAAATAAATTAAGAAGGAAAATTGTATTCTATTCACCACTCTTCTTCCATTATTGAATTCAAGAGATTCCATCTCTATCTGCTGAAGTACTTCCAAAACAAACAAACAAAAAAATCAATATTAACATCCAAACCTCAAAATTTTCCTTTTCCTAATGTCCTGACCCCATACTGAGGCTGATTTAATGTAAACTAAATATGTAAGTAATAATTATAGTAAGTCTTCAACCATGTAGTCATCTTAAAAAAAATTTAAAAAATCAGGAATGAAATAATTTCATTTGATTGTTCTCACAAGTACCTCACATCTGTTTCATGGGAAAACCAAACCACAAATGTGCCCTATAGGTAGTATTTCCAATGTCAGTGATAGTATAACCTAAACAACAGTGCACAATTATTTAGGGCTGTCTTTAAGCCCCAAGAGTGAAGTTATTTAAAAGTTATTTCTCCTCAGTGCATCTTCTGGATGTTTTACTTGTAAGAAGAAAAAAAAAAAAAGAATTTGTTCTTGTGGACCTGTTTGTTCCTGTAACATCATTTACGTTCTTTCCAAATGCATGATTTTGGATCTTCTTACTGTAGTATTTCTAATGCTGTTTTAGTCTGGATTTTTTTTTTTTTTTTAATATGAGAGTGAGCATATTTTTTAAAAAAATTATTCTGCTCCGCAAAAAAATCAGAAGGAAAGTTTTGTAATGAAGATATTTTTTCAGTCAAACTATGGTTTTGCCTTCAAAAGTTCTATCTGATAAGAATCAAGTAATCACTTGGCATTTTACAAGAATTTTTTTGTCTGTTTCCTTTAGCACACACACACACAGCTGTATGTTCATATTGATTAGGTTTTTAGCACAACCTTTATCCTAGAGTAACACTTTCCTACAGACATACAAAGTTATTTTATATATATTTTCATGTTCCTAAACAATCTCACTTTCTTAAGTTTAAAATGTCCTTCATCACAGACAGAAGACGATGAGCAGCAGAAGACCAGCAGAGATAAGGCTGGAGCATATCTACATTTGGCAAGCAGGAGGAATATTCAAGCCTCTAGTCCTTTCATTACTGGTCTCCACAAAGTTTGGGGAGAGTGTGAAAGGTAGCACAGAACAAGCACAAGATAGGCAAGACACAGGGGCTTGCTATCATCACTGTTACTTTTGCTACTTTTCTACACATTAGAAACTGCACAAGCAAATACGTACTAGGATCTACAGAAAGGGAAACAAATGCTTTGAGGAATGGGTCTGTAGAAATGAGAGCTCTCAGTGTCTGGCTGTACAAGATACCTAAACTTGGAGATTCCTTTGTAGTGGGGGAAAATGAAAGGCCATGATCTCCTCTGAAGTAACAGATAATTGCTTAAATACATAGAGGGAGAGTTGCATCTTACATACCTTTCTTCCTGAAGAACAACTATGGCCAACTAACGTGTTAACCAGTTAACGTGCTCAAAACAGCCAGATACCTAAAACAACGTCCTATTTTGTTTCTTAATTAGGACGCATTCTTGGAATGCTCCAAGGGTCTCTTCCAAGCTTTGGCCTCAGTCATAGCCCCCCAAAAAATTCCTCTCCTCATAAGCCTTTTCTAGTGACATCGGGAACATTTCCTCACAGGACAGTACGATTTCTCTTCTGGTCAACTGCACACACAGAGGATAAATTAAACAAAGATTTTTTTGCATAACGCCTAACCTATAACGGATCTTCACATCAAGCCATGAGCTGGGCTCTGTGCTACTTGTACTTTCTTAAGCCAAGTTACAGCCCACTTCCTGCAGACACATATCATGTCATTTGGCATCAGCCTATAGCTAAGAAGTTTTCCTGACCCTTCCCTGCAAAGCAAGACATTTTAATGGCCTGATATCTCGTAATCTCCAAAGAGGAATACAAGAAGCTGTCTTAAGCTATCTCTTCTTGGCTATAAGCCTACTTTTTGTGTTTGAAAACCTGGCTTCAGTAAGTACGGTCCAGCATTGCTTTAACTTTCTGCTTAGTTCCTCTAAGAGAGTTCTATGAAAAGAAATTAATAAATGAAGAAACATAATAATGTGTGACAAACACAAATAATACAAAAATTTCTCCTTGTGTACAGCCTCACAGAAGCAGCCTTTACATAGGTATTTCTTGCAAATAACTTCAAATTGAGAAACTTCCCCCTGTAAGGGCTAATTGATTATACCAATGAACAACTAATTGTACATGCGATAGATACATGCAGGAATCAGCTGTTTTGTTTAAAATTAGTAGGTGCAGCCAAGTTACTTAAAATACCATGAATGTGTTTCTAATAGAAAGCACAAGAGTAGTCTTAGTTTTAAGCTCTTCCCTCATCTGGACTCAGTTGTATTAAGCAATGATTAACAAAATGCATTGCAGAACGCATTGCTTTCTGCAGTTGTTAGAGTCCCTTTATTTTCCAGAGAGAAGAAAAGTGAACTCTCATAATGGGCACAAACAACATTGGCTATAAAGCAGAAAGCCAGGCACTAGGCATGGAGTTATTCAGTAAATATCATTAAACCCAGAGGCTTTATACCAAAGACATCCCAACTGTAAGCACAGGAAACAATTAGTTAAGGCAAAAAATCCTGAAGAATTCCGACAAGGTCCGGGAAAAATTGTGTTTCACTCATCATACATGTTTTGAGATCAAATGTGAAAAAGGCTTAATTCACTTGAGATTCAAGCTGAAAAGGGTTTTTTTTGGGACACGAATTAGAGTTTCTTGCAAAAGCTTACAAAGATGGTGCTCCTAGGTTCTTTCTGTAATCAGGGGAGAGAAACAATGCTAATTGTCTCCCAGAGTGCTTCTCTCCAACTGCTTTGAAAAAGATGAATCCTGCCCTTAGTGCCCATTAAGCAAGAGCACTCACTTCCTCAAGTGGAATGACCTCCTGAACCACCGAGCGGGGCAGTCTCCCGTTGTGAGCTGCGGGACCTACACCACTGCGGGTCATAAAGAACATACCAAACTCCTAACTTTACTCCAGAAACAAAAGCAAGCCTGGAGTTAGTGATTAAAGCCAAGGGTGATGTATGAGGAGAAGTCGGGACGCCTCAGGTCTCTGTTAGTAGTTACCAAAGTTGGCATATAAAATGCAGCAGTGTGCAATATATACTACAGTAATCTTGCAAATCACCTTCTGTGCTAGGAACAAGGAATTCAAGCACATTAAAGCCTATTTTGTGATATAATTAATATCTTCCTTATTACACAATATTTGAATGGAAAAGCAGTATTGTAACACGCAATCACACACGACATGTTTTACTGTCTTGCCGTACAAAAATCCCCATTGCTAGCACCACATGGAAGACTATCAGAGCCACTCCTTCAAATGCTTTTTTCATTTGGTACATCACCAGTCACTGTGGACTGATGCGGTCTCCAAGACAGGTTCCCAAATCCCAGTCTAGCTCTCTTTGCCGTTGGAGTTATTGCTGTGAGGGATGATGGCAGCACAGATTGCATTTTACCATATTTTTGAATATGTGTATATAGACTACCTCCATCTGGTACAGAAATTAGAGTTTAAATGTTATTAACTGAAGTGCAGCAAGGTGATTGTGAGCAAGACTTCAGTGGTTTAAGTATCAAAGTCTGCCACTGCTGAATGTGATTTGACCCTATGATAAAAGAGGCTTTGGTTTCTTTTGGGGTATGGAGTTCAGCAGTTTTTCAGATGACAGCTTCTACTCTTTCTCAGGGCACGGATTTTAAACAAAGGAAACATTACATCTGATATTATGCTTATCACTCTAGTAACATCCCTTTGATAAGCACATTACCCTTGAAAAGAATAAAATCAAGGAAAAAGTTGAATATTACAGATCTCATAATACTGTTTGACTATAATACAAAGATTTGCCTAGTTTTATTGCATGCAGTTGCCTAAACCCAGGTGCTTGGTGACATTTGTATGGCTTATGATATTCCTCCTAGTCTCCAGCAGGCTATTTCATTTGCCCTAGGGTATCCCAGACATTCCATGTGTAGCTGGCACATGAGGCAGTACCTATGGGATATCAATGACAACCCAGAGAAGCAGTTGGAGACTTGGAAGGATACTCTAAGGTGACTTAAAGTCACAAAAAACATGCACATTTAGACAACTGAATTCTGTCTTCAAAGACAGCCAAAAAGCTATCGCTAGTCTGGGCAACTGCAGAGCAGAAAAGGAAAGACACTCTACGTATTTGCAGCTGTTTTCAGCTCTTTCCTGAGAAAAGAGACATGCCCAAGCACATACTATCTGCACATATGCTATATTATATCTGTCCTATTTGTCTGAAACAAGTAATGAAAGAACTCAAGAAGCATTAACTGATGTTTACAGTATGGTAAAAAAATAGGAAGGAATTTTACTTAGGCAAAGATCATAACTGTTTCATTTACCTTAAAATACCGTACAAAGTTCAAGTACAATTGAATTACTCAGATATAAGAGCACTAGCAATGGAAACCAGCAAGAGACAAACAGAAACAAGAAAATTACTGTACATTATTACAGTTTGTTGTATAGATGCCCATGAAGAAACACCGGTTTATGGCAGTTGTTATATAGCAGGAATGCTCCTTCAAGATGTCACCATTGGTTTTAACGGAGTTCACTCTTGCACTTTGGAAAATACATAGCAAGACAGTTTATCATTACATTCCCCTAGTAGATTCTTCAGTCTAACAAAGTCTTCAGTGTACTGACTAAACCAAAACCAACAACAACAAAAAAAACCCCCAACCAAACACACCACTGCACACAAACCAATGGAGAAAAGATATCCAGGGTATTCAAGAGTGATTTAGACATTCAGGATCACATGGTAAAACTCTGCAGCCATCCAAGTTGGGTGTAATTGAGCTTATCCAAAACAGCTTTGGAGAAAATCTAAAAATCAAACAGGTCTCCCAAAAAACCTGTTTAAAAAAAAGAAATGCTTACTGCATATGCCATGGTAATTCTTCACACAATGTGTGATCTTCTGTTCTCCTATCATATACCAGAATGATTATTTATTCAGACAAGGATCAACGCACAGTTGCAGAAAAGACAACTTTTTAAGTTCTCAGCCCCTTCCACATAAACCTGCCTACCAGGTTGCATCCTTGATTTAGAACAAGATCAGCTTGCTTTAGGTTCTGCTCAACCTGTGCTAAAATTACTCGATAATAAGGCAGTAATTTGTTTGCCTCTTCAGCATTTTAAGAGAGATTAATCTGTTACCGACATTTAATGGAAATTAAATCACAAGCATATTACAGGATAATTGGGAAGCATGAAAGGAGTTGCTCAACTATAGTCATGCACATCCTGTTCTTCGAAATTACAGTACCAAAGACTTGTCAGAGTTTCTTTTAATTTCTCTGTAAGAGAATGCAGTAGAATTTAGTGCCTAAAAGTCATAAGAGAAACTCACTATCAAAGACAAAAATACAGAATACAGCTTGCAGCTGGCTGCTGCACAAAGTGCCTAAATGACTGCTGAGAGAAGCGGGCAGCAGCGTGCCCAGCCTCGCGCTGGACCAGACCAGAGAGCATGGCCGGCTTACTGCAGGGCCAAGGCCAAGACCAGACACATGCTGCACGGACACAGCAAGAAGGGAGACAGTCATGGTTAAACCCTTTGTGCTTTTATTCTATCTTACCTAGAACATTTGAGTTTTGTGTTATTTAAACGGTCAAATGGTCTAGTTTACGTTCTAACAGAACTCGATCTACTAGTGTTTGAAAGCATTTTGGTCAATCTCGGGCTGCTCAACTAAAGAACCCAACACAGGCTTCCCCGCAGATGTTAACTCTTTCATGACAAGAAGTATGCCTCTGCATACCAAAAGTCTATTTAATATACTCTACTGATACTTTTATCTACTTCACATCTTCAGATAAACAGACTCTCCTTCTGAAATTTCAGTTGAAAAAGACACAAAAGACTATATATTTAATTACCTGCCTCCTGATAATTACTTACAGCCTTCTCAAAACACAGAAACTTGATACCGCCCTCTTTGATACCCTTGATTATTAACAGAGAGCAGTTTTTAGTCCTGATTAAACAATGAAACAAATCTGAGACAAACCCTAGCAAACCTGAAAACATAGTGAAACTCAGTTATATGAAACAGTTTCAACAATGAATTTGGCCCCATGTTACATTGCTCATCATTGTTTTAATATCTCTACATTAAAAAAAAAGAATTATTTTGAAGTAGAACTAATTGTGTCAGTCAAAACAGAATGATATAGCTGAAGGCAGAACAAGGGTAAGCTGCACGCAATAAAGAATATCGCAAACTTTTTGATGCAAGTTTGATACTTGAGAGGAGAGAGGTGCGGCATGTGTGAGGCCTGGCTCAGGGCCAGAAGCAGCTGCTGTTTGGGTACAGTCTCCTTTGATAGTGGTACCCAAGCAAGCAAGACTTGTGACTCTTAGATAACATGGATAAAACACATATGAGTTTGCGCACCCAGGCTAGAACAGGTGGATGCAGTTTCTTGTGTTTTCTTGCAAGGTACATTAGCAGTGCTGCTTTCCCCTTATGGCTCAGTATCTTCACCTGTTATCTTGCTGTAAAGAACAACTTGTCCCCAGAATCTCACATCCAGGCAAAAACTGAACTGCAGTAAGAATAACAAAAACCCAACAAAAATCAATGCATTTCATTTTAAACAGAATGAAGTTTGGAAGTTGCATTCCATTCATTTGCCTTTTAGCAGTATAATACCAATTACAAACTGGAGTTAGCACAGCAAGACTTGCTTTGCCCTTACCTCAATACAAGCAGCACAGTCCCGGATGGTGATCAGCTTGAACACCATATGCACAAAGAGGGTAGTTACAGGTCAGGAATGCTGTGCATTGGCAAGATTGTGTGGGGAAAATGCATATGGCACCTGCTGACACCCTGCAGGCACTTTCCAATGCCTTACTCCTTCAAGAACACTAAATAAACAAGTTAAATTCCTCATCCTGAGATTTACAACTTATGGGTGGGCAGATTGCTGTGCCTACACGGTGCCTCGCTGAAGTCAGCGTAGCTCTGTGCAGGTGCAGCTGTCCATATGCACATAGTAAACTGCAGGCTCAGAGCTTATACTTACCATCACAAAAAAAAAAAAAATCAAAGACAGACAAAGAACAACAAGAAACTGGTTTACACTTTCCCTGCACTCCAAGTAAATGAATGTTTTGGAGAGAAATAACAGAACTGATCCTGGTTCAATTTCTCTTTCTCCCTGTATAGGTGCTCGGGGAAACGTCTCCACAGAAAAGCTTGGGAAAAGCAGCAGCACATAATTTTGCTTGCAAACTGGGGATGTCGGAGTGATGGTAATCTAGTCAGAATAAACTATAAAGAAGTATGATTTGCTGATATGAATCTATTTTGACTTCTTTATGTAGACATGGATCCTTAAAGAGAAAAGATATTGGCTGTAATATGCCTTGCTTTGTCAGGTCCTCAAAGTTTGGCTCAGGGAATGCGTGGGAGTGGCATAAAGCAGACAGCTGTTCCTATAATCTTCACTAACCTCCTGTTTCATAACTGCTAGGTCATATTATAGGGAAAGCACATTGTAAGTATTACCTTTCAAAGTAACTTGGACTATACAGTTGTTGCTACAAGAATTCTGGCATTCGTGAGAGAAAGCAGTTTCTGCAGTCTGAAGAAGAAAGAAAATGGGTCAGAACCCCTATCTCTTCTAAAGTGTGAGAAACAATGTGAGAAAATACAAGTCACATTTTAGTCACCTGAATTCCTGGCTCTGAGGCTGGAAGTCATAGACTGTACACTCATTAAATCATAATTTTTCAGTATGCTGTTCATTTTCTATGATGCCAGTTCATCACCTTAGCATTGATTCAGAAGCTCCTTCCCATGAGCAAGCAAAGACTTGCAGAACTTATTTGATCATTTTTCGCATTTAATTACTTAGTCTCATTTGCTTCTTGGTGTTTGAGAAACCTCAGGAGATAGTAAAGCTTAGTGTCATGACAGAAGCCATTTTCAAAGCAAGATTATCTTCCCCCTCCTTTTACTCTGACTGCATATAATTCCCAGGGAAAAAAAAAAAGGGGGGGCAAAAAACCAACCTAACCCCCAGCCTCCCTCAGCATTCTTTATTTGGATTTCTGATACAGGCAGACCTTCAAGACAGCTTTCCTCAAATAACATCTACCTTATTACAGAGATAGCAAGGCTCTCACATTCACATATAGCAAAGTTAAGGGGCCACCTTTGCAGCCTCTTCCACATTTCATCTTTGTAGCAAATATTACATAAACAGACACTTCCCCAACACATTCAAAGTTAATATACTGGGAAATTAATTCTTTTCCTGCTCCAACATATGCATGACAGATAACGCAGACCAGCCAGAGCAGAGCATGACTCCCCTCTGTCATGGCTTCTCAGCACAAGAGCAGCTCAGAAAGACCATATACAATTCTCCTGCCGCTTTGTGTATTCAATATATATTGCCCAAAAGAATTAGGTTTAGGAGGTTTTGCTCCACTAGGTTTTTAACAGCCAGAATAACACTTTTGGATTAGGAGACAGTTAGGACAGGCTTAGCTGTGACAGTACAGCAGAGCACAGACCACAGACCTGCGTGCAGCCTCAACCAGCATTCTTTCTTCTTGCCTGAAGAATAATCTGTCATGACAGTTTGTTTGATTTCCATAATAGAAAACAGTTCAAGACTATAGCAAAATATTTTCCAGCCACTTGGTTGAAACCAAGTATTTTCTAGTTAAAAAAAAAAGTTGTTGAAGCATTTTGTGAGAGAGTCTGTTAAGCCCATTGTTTGGGGACTACTTTTAAGCCCCTGTTCTTCAATTTCCTGAGTAGTGCCTTACGCGGCAGGTTGTAATCACTTCCATCCTTTGCAATATTTTAAAAACGCCTATTTCAATCTACAGTCATGAAAAAAAAAAAAGACTAAGACACTGAACTACAGTGAGTTTGTCTTTCTAGCCATCTAAAAAAAAAAATATGGGAAGGGTATGACCTACCACAGCTTTTCTCTTCCAAACCCTTTTTAATGATGTTATGTAATAAATACAAAACATTTTTAAGATGTCTTTTCTGTTAGATAACCGCTGAACAACAAGGTTGGTAAAATCCACATTTTCTTATTCTTTTTTCCCTCCAATAATTTCTTTTGCCCCAAGTGAAGCAAAAGGCTTGCTTTTTTTTTGTGCTTCTGGAATTACAGCTTTTATGAGCTAAAGATGCAGAAGAGTATCAAATCATCCACTAAAGTTCAGTACCCAAGAGGAAGAGAAAACAAAAGCTTTATTGTGTCTATGATTCTTTCTTCCAGACCAAATGCTTCTTAAAGAATTTTTGCTTTTCATTAAATGATCAAAAAAGTCAACCATAAGTTTTATATATTGGTGTCTTCCTTAGGAAAAAAACCCACCTAGATTTACACAAAACATAAGTAGGATGTCACTAGAAACAAGTGCAGCATTCTTAATAACAAAACAGAGTAATTTGAAGGCATAAACTCCATACAAGGAAACGTATGCGTGCTCCTGTACATGCCCATCTTTGAAAATTTGGGCTTAATTATCAACATCTTCAGGTGAGTCCAACAATACTTCAAACATTTCCAGCTCAGAGCTTTTGGATTTAGTTTTGAACACAATTTATAGCACAAAGCAAAAGATCTTGAACATATTCTGAAGTAGAGCAAGAAACTGCAAAAGTGCTTACATTTTACAGTGACCCAGTTAAAACTTCTTTCTCCATGAAAACCTTCACAAATAGAGTGTACTATGTTTCTAGTATTCAAAGAAATATGCTTCAAGCATATTGCTTATCTGTTATATTGGTCTGCCATCTATAGGTCACTGAGAAAATTCTTTATTCCTGGCATTTCAGACTGCTTTGTTCATTACTCTGCATTTTTGAGTAGACAGTAATTAGAAGAATTATCATCAGTAGTATCCTGTACACATCGTATACAGCTGATTTGCAAATCATTCCAGACATGGGATGAGACACGTAACACTTCTCCACCCAAGAAACCCCACAATCCACAACACACAGTTGGTCTGTCATCTTCAGCTCTAAGGGCATCCCAGGATTGTTAAAATGTAAGCTGGAGCCTCAGGAATGGTCATTTATAGCTAGGTAATACCAGCTTTTCAGCCCTATACCAGCCCTTCTCAGTCTTTAGCCATCTTATCTCTGCTATGCCATATTGTAACTATATTATGTATATGTGTGTGTGTATATATATACACACACATGTATATGTGTATAAAAACGTGTGTACACGCACATCCCATGCAATTTCTCTGCAGGTTTCTCCCAAGTGTCACACAAGGAATGTTTTTCAGGGATGCCACATGAATAAAACGAATCTAACAGCCTTAAGATGTAACATACTCCTTCTGTTTTGAATGTCCTCAGCCAACCTCAGCTGCAATTAGTTGTGAGCACTTGGATTCTGCAACTAACAGGAACTGCTGTGTCTGCATGTCATGCTCACAGATGTCATTTAGACTGCTTGGTAGGAACAAGTGTTCCTTTAGAGATTACTCCCTTCCTATCTGTTATGATAGGAGAAGATAAAATAACTCCGGAATAGTTGAGACAAGGTACAGATAGAGGGCTCAGTGCCAGGATCTCCCAGATTTGGGCAGGTTGTCTAGCACATTTCAGGGTGTAAATTAAGTTACGGTCCATTGGGATTGCTGTGTGTCACACCACCACAGACACACACAAATGCTCCTTAGATCCACGTGTTCTGCACTGCGGTCACAAGCCCTTTATTAAGGATAAATTGCTTGAGGACACTTTCCTTCCATATTTCAGAGCCTTTCTGGAACAAAAGGCAAAGGAGAAGTCTTTAGGTTTTCAAATCAGTGAACAGATTAATGCAATATAGAGTTGTTCCTCGGTGATATTAAGCATTTGTGACCGCAGTTCCCGTGCTTAAGTAAGTATGGATATGAAACCGTACACAGTCTCTATCTGTGAAATCAAGAGATTCCTAACAAGCCTCTGATACTGCTGAAGTGAGAGAGATGCTCTTTTTTTGAGCAAAAAAGCCTACTGAAATCTACTCCACACGGTCTTGCCAAGTTTCATACAGCAAGGAGCATCTGCACTGCACTATATCTTATTGATCTGCATGCAGAAATATCTCAGCTAGTTCTGAACAAATAGCTGGAGACCTAGACACAGCCGAGAGGTCCCTGCTTAGACCAGTTGCAGTGGGACTATGCTGCTTCCAGGGCTCTGGCTAATACCACTGCCTAAATCTGTGTTGTACAGCATTGACGTATGCACATTTACTTGGAGCAGCTGGTATTTTCAACATGCAGATTTATTTTGTATATTGTAAACATGCACAAAGAGACAGTAAAAGCCTGGCTAGTGTATGTGGTCAGCCCAGCCAGAATTTGTGCCTAAGCATGAAAGATGTCAAGTTAATTATCACAAAGGAGAAAGGGGGGGGGGGGGGGGGGGGGGGGGGGGGGGCGGACAGACACGACAAATAACCAACAACAAACAAACCAACCCAAAGAAAATGACACCCTCCTTTATGATCCCCACATGTATCATTCCTTTTCATATGCCATACTACTAATTTATCCAAAAGTCAAAATGAAACCCTACCAAGGTTAATTTCACTGATATTAACTTGAGTGCTCAGTTCTGCCTTGGATGGTAGCAAAGCTGGAATTTCACCTGATTTTTAAAAGAGCACAAGAGGAGGTTTCCCACACTTCCAGAAATCAGAGCAGTGCCCTAGAGGAGGGAAAATGGGGTCAATATTCTTGCAGCACATCCTGAAGTGAAACTGCAAGAGATTATCACCATCATTAGCAGAAAAAAGTGCAGATAGCCTGCATCTATCCAATAGGCTTCCTCACCCTTTTAAGGCACCTTGGGCTTATTATTTGTCAAAAAAATGATACCTATAACTTCCCAGTCCCACATTGGAATTGAGCATCTTAGCAGTAAGATGGACTTAACTCCAAATTAATTTAGAAAATCTTTCTATTTTGGCACAGGTTTGAAAAAGAGGAGTAAATATTATAAAAAGGATTGACCAGTAGGTGGTAAATCAGATCAAAGAGCCAAGTATCATCTTTCTGACAGGTGTCCAAGATAGTGTTTAGACTTAAACATAGAACTGATACTTCCCCTCAATTATTAGTATCCTGTACATGGTGATATGCTCTACAGGCACTTACTAAGCCAGAGGTATTTTTTTATTACACGTGCTAAGTTTTTTGGTTTGATATTTTTCCTCCTCCTGTGCTGTCCTAAAGAAATTTTTTCAGAACTTCTTTGGGTTCCTGCTAGTTTCCAGCCTCCACGCTCTCCTTTGGCAGAGAATTCTACAGTGCAACTGCTTACGGTCACAGAAGCATTTTCTTTTCTGCATTAAAAAAAGCATCCCCTCCCCCCCTCAAAAAAAAAAAACAACAAACCCAGCAAAACCAAAACCCACAGCCCCCAAAAACCTGTCACCTGATGTCTGCTGGACCTTGAACTGGAAGATTATACTGTGCAGGCAATTCAGCACTTTGGTTCAGACTGCCAGACAAGTTTTTTTCATCTAATCTTAAATTGCCTAAGGAACAAAGAGTGCTGTACACCACTCTGTTGTTTCAAAGTACAGATGGCTATAGCCAAAAATACAAATTTAGCCTTTATGTTGAGAAATGTTAAATCCAGAGCAGGATTTCCTATTGTGCAGTCTACAGCTGTGGGCTCAAGAGTCCCACAATGAGACGCAGCATGGGCACAGTCCACAGCTCCTGCACGAACCCGGCTCCTGTCCTGGCCAGTGAAAAAAATTCCTAGCTATCCCATAACTACCACATGATTACATCTGTCACAAATACCAAGCCACGCAGGAGAAAATCTGGGGCTGGAAACTTGAACTATCATTCAGAACTTGAGACAACGAGGTATGTTTCTAATTATTTTACTTTTCAAATGAGCTTTTTTTCCCTGTAGAAGCCTGTCTATGGCAAATAAATTGGAAACAAATCTAAAGTTATATCATTGCACATCTGTGAGGTAAGCGAGCCACTGCAAGTCTATCCTCACAGCTTGAAAACTGAGAGCACATAAAACTGCTACACTCTCAGGTGAGATGAGGTGATCTCTGATGAAGGACCAATTGGATTATTATAAACAACTTGCAGTTAAGATTAGGCCTTTTCTTGAAACACCACTGTAAATACGAGTTATCGGGTTCAACGTGGGGATATCTGGGCAACTACTCCATGGTTAGTAGCATAGTGGAAGCCAGCCTAAGTTTTCCAGCTACTTTTTGGAAACAACAGCCCTTCTATAATTACTGCTGTTCTACACACACACACACATATATATACACGCACGCACTTGCTGATCAATACAGGTGTCTTGTGGCACCAAATAAAAAGCACTTCATGATTAAAAGGAAGATAAGAGCAATATTAGCTTTACAAAGAGGACAAACAAAATTGTTTGAATCCTCATAATTTCCCCAGCCACAAAAGTGACAGACCCCAACATATTCCGATACTTGACTGTTCCAGCTGTGAAAACAAACTTTTCAAAGTTCCCAACCAGCAGGCTTTCACATTTCTGGGAAATGAAACACTACTAGTTGTTTTATTTATGGTATCTTTGCTTTATGACAGTTAATGAGCTGTAATTTTATAAAAGAGAACAAAAACAATACTTTGTGCCATCACAAATAGCCATCAGCATTATTTATTGCAGATGTTTTAATCTATTGTGGTAATAATGAAACATTCATTGTTTTGCTACCCTGAGCAATCTGTGAGAAATTTAAAATGACAAAAGCTTCCCCCCCCTTTCCCCCCTGAAGCTTTTCCTCCTTTCCAGAAGGTTCTGTTGTGGAAGGGATAATGACGCGCTTGGTAAAAAGCATAGCCGAGGAAACAAGCAAACGTACAGAAATAGTTTCACGATGAAGTTTAATCAATGCCTTCTGCAGAATGCAACCGTTTTGCAGACAAACAGGACATTATAGGCATGATTAAACGTTGAATATTAAGTCCTTGACTTGGTAATATTCATGTATTCACGTAAAAGAGAGTTTCACAGTATTTAGTCAGTGGTTTTAGTATTGCACCTTGAAGATGTCCAAAAGCAAGTTGAAGACCATCAATTCAGATGCATCCAGCCTCTGCTCTCATTAGGAACTACCACGGCTATTCAATGATCTTATCAAAGCCAAGTAGCCAGGTTCATGCATGCAAAAAAACACCTGCCAGAGGTGGCCATACGTACAGAGAACAGTATATTGACCCAGTTTCCCCAAGCTTAGCCGACAGCTCTGCACTATAATCTGCCTTGTATCAGCAGCAAAGGGTAGTGCTGGAACCTGCAAACAATGCAACTCCTTCATGCTGATTCTTTGGCTTCCCATCTAGTAAGCAATGATGGAGAGAAATCTGGCATGACTTTACCACTTGAGCTGCATCAACTTCCACACAAAATCATCAGGGGCAAAGAAAACAAAACCAAACCTAATCCAACCCCTGAAGGGTCCCAGGACCAAGTTTTTAGTTCATGTTCCAGTGAATGTTTCACGTTCCTCCTCCTATTTCTCCGTTAGCTCAACTATTGACTAATGCAGCCCCACTCGCCTGGTAAAACAAGTAGACAACTTAATTTATAGCAGGTTTAGCATCTGTCAGACCAGTAACAAGACAATCATTCACAAGGCTCTATACCTAAGAGAATGGGCAATTACTCAGCCGTCTGGAAAAGACAAAAGAAAAACTGAAAAATTTGTAGTGTGGTGAGCTCATGTTCCAGCGGTTGACTTTCTGCAATAA
This sequence comes from Mycteria americana, assembly GCF_035582795.1. NCBI lineage: Eukaryota > Metazoa > Chordata > Aves > Ciconiiformes > Ciconiidae > Mycteria > Mycteria americana. The sequence goes on along the minus strand of NC_134365.1, from coordinate 109,361,986 downwards.
CACTAAGGGGCAGGGAGCCCAACTTCCACAGTTCTCCAGCATCTGCCAGCATTGTAGTTTCACTTAAAGTCAAGTTTAATCACAGAGGAAATAGCGAACTGCAGAAGATAGGGATGTGTTGAGGAAGAAGACCTATAGCCTAGCTGAAGCTGTTTTGAGCGCACCATTACAATCTTATTGTTATAATCCGCTCATAAGGAAACAAGTAATTTGTCTTTACCACAGCTAAAACTTTACTTTTCAAAGACTACTGCGTGTATTGCTTATTCCAATTGCACTGAAAACAACTCTTCTGTTACAACTGCAAGAACGCACCGCTCATGCTCACAGGATGCAACAGCTTACGTTCAGCTCTTTGCTCAGGCCAATCGAAGGAGTTCCCAGCAAGTACCAGCTCCTTGACTGTGTGCCCCAGACCTATGTCTTGTACGTACTAATCTTAGCCAGAATGACCGAAAGCACTAGATGAAGCGCAACCCTCTGTGCCTACATTCCTACCCTAATCCTTAAATTCCACTCCTCTTATCAACCAGACAGTGCAAGGGGAGCACTAAGGACCAGGGATCTTGCCCTGCATCACAGTTCATCAGCAAGGGTCTTTAGTACCCAAAGAATTCACTTAGCATTCAGTATTAAAGAAAGCAAAATCAAGTCTTGTGAAAGTAGGCTGCAGTGACAGAAGATCATGTTACCTTAAAAAGTGCTGCCTATATTCTCTTACTTGCTTCTGCAGCAACTATAGATAGAATTTTACCTATAAGCAGCTTTCACAGTTAAGTGACAATTAAAACTAGCGTTGTTATAGTTGAACTGCATTGCACTTCTTAAAGCATTTTCAAGGATATCAGGTACTATTTCACATGCTTTCACCCTAGCATCTCAGGATAGGCTAGCCTATTTCTCTCTAAGTGCATTAAAAGCCACAATCACCTAGCAACTTTCATTGCTGCATTTTCCTCATCAAGCCAAGTCTGGGGTATGTCCTCAAACCTTTTCTGTCCTTATCTACCTCCACAATAGCCATATCTTCACAGCTCTCAGTTTCCCCTTTGAATTAGCTCAGTGATGCTATCTGCTTCAGAAAGATACGGTCTCTTCAGTTTAAGATTTCACAAAACTAACATAAAAACTTGGTAATATTCATGTTACAGCAGAGATCTGCGTCTTGATGTTTGATTTACAGCTTCCTAGAGTTTATTTGCCAGAGCCAAGAGATCTGCCTCAGCTTTAAACACACTATTTGCATAGAGGTTTTCCACAGACTGTTTTCAATAGGTATGCTTTCAGATGTAAAACAAGGTAAACGCTGCTAACAATTGTCATCAATGGAAGGAGATTCCCTCCCCCAACCAAATGAAGGTCTTCAAGAGAGTTAATTACATTGCTAACGGGCTCAAAAGACAAAGTAGCATTCAAAAGTGACCTTAAAGTAACCACCATGATGCAGAATATGTAAACAGCCCTCATTGTCCATTTTACTTGTGGCAAACTGGTAGAAACTAGTGATATTTGCCTGTGTTATGAACAGTAAGTTTTGGGTTGTGGGTTTGTGTATTTTGTTTTGGGTTTTTTTGTTTGTTTGTTTTTAAGCCAAGGAACCTATGCTCCCAAAGATGAGCTAATCCCACAGAGCAAGAAGACCAAATACTTAGTTCCAATAGAGACTTTTCATATATGTGAATACTTAACAGAGAATGTTGATACATTAAACCTATTAGAAGCATAGAGATGGCCAGGAATAAGGTTCTGACAGCATTAAAGATATATCAGAATTAAAGGGCACTGTGCCCTGTAGGCATACTGCAATTTGCTTTGCAAGCTAGTAAGAAACACGATTTCAGAATTGTAATTTTGAACTTCAGTGCCCAAACCCTTAGCTAAATACATGCACTGAAAAAACATCACATTGTATGCAAAAAGACCAGTACAGCCCAAAAAAAGCCAGCAAGCCAGGTGGTAACTGTGCCGCACACACCACAGAACAGCCGTCATTCCAAACGTAAGACTGGAATGGACTCAGTATTATCACAAGCAAAGAGTGTGATTCCTAAGGCTGAAGGCCGGGTCACTGAGAAAGTGCCCCTCAGAAGTATGAGGGGCAATCTCATGCCTCACAAGACTCTGATGACCACTTAGAGAGATGCTAGGATGCTTTTTGAGACATCAGCTGTTGACATTAAAAACAAAACAAAAAAACTCAACATACAAAATACCAGCAGGTAATCCCAAATTGCTGTTAGGAGAGAAAATTGCTAAAGAGATCTTTAGTCATCTTTATGTAGAAACTTCATGCCCAAACCAATTACCTGCCAACATGCCTCGGTTAACTGGAAAACAACAAACTTGAAGAAACAACAGTTTTGTGAAACTGCCTCCTTGAACTTCTTTTAAGCATGTTTTTAGAGGAAGGATAATGGAGGATTTTCCAGTACAGTAAGGATTGCTGTTCCCATAGCTTCAGAATATTAGCAACCTAATACACCATGCATTATCATTTAAGAACTTTTAGCACAACTATTAATTGCATTTATACATCACGTTAAAATAATCAGGAATACATTACATTAGGCAGTTCTTATTAAGTTAAATGCAATTACAATTTACCCACTTTACAGTTAATGCAAGATACAGTTCAGTGAAGAGCAAAGTTGTATGTAGCTTATTCAGCTGACAGGTCCATAATTTTATCTTTCAGACATTAAAATCATCAAGTACAGTTCAATTCCTTGTAATCAAACGGGTTCCTTTGCTTTTCAGCAACTTTACTTACTTTAATGAGATCAACAAGACTCAAACTCTGTTAGATACCACTTTCCTAAAGCCCAGTGGGGAAAGCTTTGGAAGAGAAATGAGTTTACTCACTTTGATATTCTGGATTCAGTAACAAGAAAACTTTGACTCTACATTGCCAAGATCAGAACTAGAGATATGCCATGTGCTGTGTTAAACTGCCAGCCTCACCACACCTAGGACTCTGCAACCAATGTAGGACTACAGTAAAAAGAAACAAACAAAAAAAAAGATAGAGGAAAAAACACTCCAAAAAACAGTCCACAAGGTAAGCTTTAACCACAGAATTTTGAACAACAGAGAGGAAAGGATTAAAAAACAGCAATGAAAAACAAAAAAGTTATTTTAGCTTTGTCTTCCCATGCCAGTTTAAGTTACCAACTCAAGGCCAAAGCCCACCATATTATTATTTCCTCAGAGAAAACCACTTGGGCAACCTGTTCCCATCTCACTGTTTTCTTCCCCCTGCCCCTGCAAGGGGACACATATTATGGTTTGCTCCTTCTCAGATTATTTCATCTGTTTCCCAGTACAGTTCAGCAGTAACCTCTCCAGGATGGATTGCAAGAATTCACCAGCTAAACATCACCACTGGGGCTACAGGACTTAAAAAAAAACCTGCTCAAGACCAAACCAAGCTCAGAGTGGAAAGCTGATAGTGAAAGCCACCAAGCCAAAAAGCAATACATAGTATTTTTGTAACATAGGTAAAATATCCCTGTGTTTTGCAAAACAATTCTGTAACGTATACCTTCAGCTCCCATGTAACTCCAAAGTCTTGATTTCAGCAAGACCAGGCTGCTAACAGGCTGTTGTCTTTGATCCCACTCTTCTCTAACGGTGGGCCAGATCCACAGCTGGTACAAATCAATCTCATCACTAAATTCATTTCTGCCAGCTGAGGAAGGGGCCTCTTTTTACTCTGTAGGTTGGAGTACACTCTACTTATTCTATCATTTGTCATCTCATATGCAGCAGAACTAGCCCAGAAATGGTTATGTTTCTGGTAGATAGCTACTCTCCTTACTTTAAATGGCACCTGACTTTGCACATTTGCCTGTTGAACTCTTGACAATAAAAGCAATTTAAAGTTCTGTGACAATATATTAAATAGTTATTGAAATCAGATGCAAGTTTTGTGTATGACAAGTAGGGGTTTATTACTTCAGTCTAAGGGTATTCTTACAATTACTTCTCTCCATAGATGGACTCAAGATTATTCATAGCGGGGAGTCAAAACACTTAGCCAGTTTAACAGCAGTCTTTCATTCTCCTTCATAAATAGGTGTGCACAAACTCCCTACTCATTTAAACCCCAGAACCCGTACAGACAGACAGCTGACTACCCAAAGCGTGAAAATTCCCGAACCATTCCTTTCTCCATCACCTCACTTTGGGACTTGATGATCTCATGAATCCTGCTCATCTAAAAAGTGCAAGTACTGTTTTAAGAACAGTACCTACTGACACTCATCTCACTAAATATACTACTTGCATTTCCCATGAGATAAGAACACAGTGAGCTGTTTTCTGCAGCAGGATTATGGAAGGCTTTTTGTCTCAGATGTTAAAACGCAACTGTCTAAATAAATATTCTGTATGAAGTGAGATTTATACTGTAACTTTATACTACACAGGAATAACTACATTAAAAGAATTAATGAATGAATGGAGCTTTTCTACATTATTTTGATCATCCTTCTGAAATTCAAACTCATAACCTATGCATGCACATTTTGCAAATTAAGCAAAATTTCTTGTCACCTGTGAAGCGTGAAGAGTTGATTTCAAATCACCAGAATAATAACAGTTGACAGTTATGTAGCTTGAATGGCTCAGGTCCAAGTTGAAATGTTTTCTCACTTACAGTTTCAGAAGTTTTTGGACTTTTATGTAAGCATTTTACTATAAAGTTAAACCACTAAGGCTGAGGGCAAAAGAAAAAACAAACTTTCTCACAGTAATGAAAGTATCTTATTGAAATAAATGTGCCTTGCATTCTACAGTATATTATTCCAAGAATCTTAAAGTTCGTAACAAATACTCTTTAAATACTTCACAATACTCCTTTCAGTCTCATTTCTGTACTTTCTAACTCTTAAATGAATTTTTTAGTTGTCAGAAATGTATGAATAGTATTGATAACAACAAAAGTAGCAGCCTAGAGGCAAAACTGAACAACTGTTCCCTTTTAGTGCCTTTTTTCCAAGACCCAATAACTTTTTTGAACTTTCACTACTGAGATCCTGAAAATGATTGGTTTTAATTAAGCAAAAATGCTTCTATCCGTTTTGAGTGAAAGAATTATTTTTCTGTGTTAGTTAAGCACACAAGTGTGTTTCCTTTAAATAACTGGAGCAGGTGTAGTCTGGAAGATAACATCTACCATAGGCATCTGTTTCTGTAAGTAGTTGTGCCCACCTGCCTCTGGAAGGTACTGGTTCTGTTACTGTATGAATACATGGAAATTATGCACTAAATACACAAAATATGCTTCTTTCCCTGAACTTGGAAATTATATCCTAAGAATGTGCTGTGTGAGGTTGCAGAGATAATTAGACCGCGCAAGTGAAATGTTAGGTTAGATATTTGCATTTTTCTGCATTGGGTAAAAACACTTGAGTTACCACAGGCTTATTGCAGATGCTGTAGCACAAGGCATGAAAGGGCTGAAGAAGTGCAAAAAGTTTGCTAAAGACTTTAAAAAACACAGAATGATATGGAACGAGCCACAGAGATTTTGTCAGGCATTGACACTGACACAAGGGATTGAGAAAAGAGTACATTTTAAAAAAATAAAGAGTCTAATGATGACTTATTCTATGAATGCTCCCCCACTTCAGGACTGCAGCCTGAGTCTGTAACTGCTGTACTGAAGGACTGTAGTAACAGAGTGGCAAGCAAAAAGCATGAGCACATCCTTATGAATATGCACAAAGCAGAAAAAGTATTTTATGATCAAAGGCAGTTGGATAATGCAAATGCAAACTAAATACTGGATTTTTAATCTGAATTCTGACATTTTCGGAGAGTGCTCACCAACAATTACATTAGTAGCATTTTGAGTATTTGAGCATGAAATCACATTCAGCGCAGTTGGCAGCTTCGGCGTATTCTTTGGTAATTTCTAATTTTACTCCAAATGCTAGCCTTCTGAAATAGGTATAACTCAGCTGCAAGGCAGTGACATTTTTATTTTAAATATCATACCTGTATGAATACAACATATCTTCCAAAAGCTCTACAAATAATCAGCAACACACTGTCAGGCTGAACTCAGCTGGCATTGTTTATGTTCCCCATCTCTGTGTATACATATAGGAGACTTGGGCCTTTGGGCTCTATTTTCCTTTATCCATATAAGATCAAAACTCAGGTGAGTACCTATAACAGTTTGACTCCAAGGAAACAGTAGAATTAAGCGTCACATCAGGTAAACTTTGGGTCAGACTTGTTAAACTGAGGAGATTAAGGAGGCATCTTTGCTAAATAGAACCAAAGGTATTGTAACAAGGTAGTGCTTAAGCAGTTGTAATGCTTCTCTGCTGAATGAGGTATTTCTATCCTCCCTTCCACTACGGCCAGCTAATCCTATGAGTGATACAAAACATGTCACAGAAGAACCTGGAATCCGTGTTTCACTGGTAACAGCAACATTGACCTTGCCAACTCCTAAAAAAACAATTTTCTATTGCGCTGATATAATGGTGAAAACGGAGCTGTTATGCCTGTTTCCTGTTCGTAGGAAAAGTCAGTTGCTGTAACACACAACTAGATTGCTCTCATAGTTAAAAATCAAAAAATTAAATATACTATGGAAGCTGCTGAGAAAAACATAGACAGCTGCACAGGCTGATGTCACATCTCGAAATTTCATGCAGATGTATTATTACTTTATTTATATTTGTCTAATTCTTGCTACACTGGAGAGGTTTAATCCTAACATACAACATAGCATGTTTTGAAATATATGTATTCAGGTCTTCTGTAACCAACTAATGAGCAGTTTCTTTCTGCTTCTTTTTATTCCCGAGCCTCATTTCATCATACTAAGGGAACCTAGTTTATAGCTCATGACTTCTTTTATCTAGACAAAGTAACAATTATCCAAGTGCTGAGTAAACACTTCTGGTATATGTGAGGGACATATATGCTGCTGTGCATGCTTTACAAGTACCATAAATTTGTTTTCAAGCTCTGTCACAAAAGAATTCATCCCTTTTGGTAATTACTCAACCATTGAGCAGGTTCTACTTGGCAGGCTACTTACCATCAGATTCTACTTTTTTTAATACTTCCTTCTCTATGTACGTGGTGGAGACTGCTGTGTGTAATCTTAAGCCTGATTCACTGTTTGGTAACACCTTGCTTAGTGAGTAATACCACTTAAATGTGAAGCGGGGCTTTTTATAAGAGCACAGAGACTCAGATTTTCTAAGGTGGTCTCAGTACATTATTGTGTAATTGAAATCTTCAACTTCACATGTCAATGAGATTGATCTGACTGTAAGCATTCCTTTGCCTAGGAAACATGCTTTATTACATGTTTTCTCTGTTGCTGAGACTCCTTTTCCTGGCTGCTCTGGAATTATGTATCCCTAGAAATGTTCTTGGCTCCTAAGACATTTTCTGTTTTATTGAGGACCCCAAGCCCATAGCAGAGACGTGTTGTCCAAAAATGTTGTTGCACTTTGAGTGGTCCAAAGGCAAACTTTAGCCTAATGAGGTTAATTTCCCTAGGCTCCCCTTACTGGCTCTTTCAAAGGAAACTCTCTGCTGAGAAGCTTTGGGATAGCTAGGCTAAATTCAGCCTTTATAGAAATACCACCCTTATTTAGTTACTACCTTAATTGACTTATACATCTGGTCTCTTGGACTCCAAACAAAACATTAAATCATTTGGATCTGCTATAGCCCAGAGAAAACACACTTTCCTCCATCATGAAAAAGCTGCTTTAGATTTTTCAGAGCTGCTTAAGTCCTGAAACTGTAACTTCAATTTTTATTCTCTTGCGTATCTTCATTGTCATGAGCTGCTATCTAGTGAGAAGAACTAGGTACTGAAAAGCATTCTCACACAGCAGGAGAGAACATGCTGCTATATATATGCACTAGATTATGTAGAACTTTTACCGGAATCTGTGCCAAAACAGTTTTACCAATAAAGAAATGCTTAAGATAATCCAGAATTACATTTGTTTTCTACCTCTGCTGCAGTGGTCTCAAAAGACCACATATGCCCAGATATTTCTGGATTGACCCTATTTCCCTAGCTGCTCATAACATACGGCAACACTGTCAGTAACCATCATAAAATATATCTAGAGCCAAAACCATGTATAAGAGCATGCCCATATATAGACTTTGCACTATATACTGACATAGCAATATATCAGGTCTTTTTAGCCACACCATGTTCTCATGAGCTTAGAACTACAAGACAAGAATCTGTAAAACTACTAATTTTCTGTGTGCTCTTGCAAATTCTCATACACACTTTGTCTATCATTGATCATCCATGAAGTCAAGACAGCAAACACAGTACTATTTATAGCAGCTGGTAGTGATGTGAAGAAAATGGATCAATTAATGTCTTTAGATACTACAGTCGCTGCAAGGTTGCTAGATTATATTTCTTGGGCTGGGGCTACTTCAGAAACAAAATGCTTTTGATAAAATACCATCCCAAAAGGTTGAATCCCAGGATGAACTAACTCTTCAAATCGCCGTTTGATGCAGCCCTGTTAGGTGACCATTGATGGTTCCTGTAGTTAAATTAAGTAGTGACAATGAGTCAGAAAGGGAAAATTGGTTCATTTCAATGATACACATTTTCACAGAGCAGAGGGTGCTGCAGCTGCAGAAGGAAAGGGGGAGAACTTCTCAAAGAATCTGTCAGAAAACAAATCAATAGTGTTTGTTGTTCTCCAGCTACAGCATGACTCCCCAAAAAGTAACATATGGTATAGACTGGAGCATCTACAGCAGCAGAATGATGGACAGTACTTACAACATATGATAATAGATGGAACATATATCAAAAGTCAGAGATGTAACCTTACCAGACTCACAGTTTAAGATTTTAATACTTAAGATTAAAAAAAAAAAAAAAAAGGGTGTGAATGAACTTTATAATCTGCGTGGGATAAAATGCTTGTCAAAGATTTACTTTGGCACCTGCCTCATCATTTTCATATTTCTCTAACAGTTCGTATGAAAAGGGTTTCTGAAATACAGCAGACACTCCTGAGAGAAAATCTGACAAAACAAGCTAAAGTCTGCATCCACTAGCACAATAGCATCATTGCTTCTCAGTCTACAATTTCCACATTATCTGGGAGGTGCTTATGTACACAGACTATCAGATGTCCAATTAAAGCTTAAAGGTGCTGCATATAAAATGCAAACTAAAATGTTTACAGTCATTAAAAAGAAGACATTAATGTCATAGTGTTATACGAAACTAAGCAGGCTTTGCTAAAAAAAACAAACACTACTATTCAGGGCCATGTGATTTTTAAATCAAATATTGAATATAAAACCATTAGTAGCTGACATGTAAAACTGTAATATTCCCAATGGTCTTTAAGAAAAAAGAAAACCTAAGTCAGCGAGACTTTGTTTTCAAGGAAACATGCAATTAGATTCTTTTTATGTTGCTGAACACACACAAAAAAGAAAAAAGTATCTTTATTGGTACCTGAACATTAATAAATCACAGCAACAGATGTTAAAGCAACCCAAAATTGATTGTGAGAAAAATATTATCTTTGGATATTGTTGTAAATGGACAACGGGTGTTGAGAAAGAAATAGAGTACATCTGTAAAATTATATTGAAAACACTAGAAACAACAAAAAAATTGGAATATATATTTATTAATTTCTGTGTTGTTTTTTTTTTAATGAAGATGTACACACAAACTGTATATTGGACAGAGTAAGTTAAAAAGACATTATTTTAAGCAATATCTAAACCACCAAGCATAAAACTAACATCTTGTTACAATGTCCTGTAACCTACTCTGTTTTTATTCCTAATGTTACATGTTGGCTTCTCTTTACATAAAACAGTAGTCTTTCTCCATTAACAATACACAGACCCCATCTGTTTCTCATTAAATACCTTACTTTTTCTGTAGTGCATTGTGTTTCTGTCGCAGAAATCTCTCTGAGAAAAACGGGTTTCATAACTAAGGATTTAGGTGAATTCTCAAAGCCTCCTCAGCTCTAATTCAGCACATAGAAGAAGAAGGGTCAGCAACTGGGGGACATTTCTTCCTCACTGACTCCTTCTGTTTAGAGTGTCCATGTGCCTCCTCATCCTGTGCTAGCAAAAAATACCCAAGGTAGCCCGAAACGTGAAGGGGCTTTCTCTGCGCACTGTGTGACAGCCAAGAATTGTTTTGGGAGAGCAAGGATGAAGGGACGAAAGAGAGTAAGACCTCCAAAAGGTAGCTCCTTTCAGCAAAGCCAGCTGAGGAGAAAATGCAAATAAAAATGCAGGGAACAAAAGCAAGTCCATTTTCTGGACTGCAATATATCAGAGGAAACATTCCACAGGGGTAATTTCCCAGCCTGACAATTCAGTCCATTGGGTAGGCTGAAACATATAAAAACCTTGATGAAAGGCAGTGTAATTGAGAGAATCAAACTGATTGATTCTGAACATATGTACAAGAATAGTAAATAAATGTATTTTTCTGTAGCAGCTACGTTTTTCAGCTCAAGTCATCACAGACGTTTTTCATACAAAGATTTACTACACAGTATATCCAGGTTTTAATTTTTTTAGATTTTTGTAATTCATACGATTTTCACATTAATTACTCAAATACAGACTTTTAGTATGCTGTGAGCGGTCAGTGCCTTCCTCCACTCAAGTATGTGGTTCACAAATGAAAAAGGCTTTTGTTCTATTTTGCCCAAATTCCTACCAAGCCCTGCAGCATGGAGTTTCTCAGAGACACTAAGATCTTACATGTAGCATGAAAACAGGAGGTTGGGTAGGAGAGAGAGACTCTATGAGCATCCTTTCTGCAGGAAAAGTTGGTGCCAAGGACAGAGGTTTGTGCTATAAATAGACAGAAAGGGAGAGGAAGGAATTAAAAATATGCATGTGCCTTTACCAAAAACGTCCAACGTGAGACACACATCTATTGGTTTCATTATTTCTGACGTATGTGAATTTCCTAATTTTTTGTTTCATTTTGGTTTTGATTTCTATCGGATTCAATCTTGAGTAAAAACACACTGATATTCCAAGCACTCTGCAGGGCACAAATCACGTTTCGTGGCATTTTGCCTTAGTCATTTTGTAACACAGAAAAAACATATGATGTTGTAACACAGTACCAAGTAAAACTAGTTATGGCAAATAAATGATCTCATGCATTCTTTCATTTTTTAAGAAGTAATCCTGGTTTTTATAAACATATTCCTTGTAAATACAGGCCATACACTTCTGAAGAACAAACTCTGCATATGCATTGTTAAATCTACATTCATTCATATTTGTTAAAAGTTTCTTTAGGTAGTATGTGACTAGTCCCTGAACTAACATACTATAGTTTTTGGTGCCTAATTGAACTGCAAACTTTTAAAGAGAATGAGAACAGTTGAAACACTTGTCATTTATTACTTGCAAGAATGCAAATATGGGCAATTATACAAAGAACAGCCATTCCCTAAACATTTGTGAACAAACCCAGTTTAAATGGGTGTTTGCATAAAGCAAGTAAATCACATCACTGACGGGGTCACTGAACAAACAGCCATTTGGAAAATAAACTCAAGCTCACAAGCTCTTCTTCAAGATTTGTACCAACGGTTGTCTTGAGTTTGCTCTCTTGTAGTTTTGGAATAGCAAAAGAAAGAAATGCAGCATTATTGGCCACTTCCACTTTTGGAAGAGTCTTCTCTGATTCAGTGTTTTTATAGCCCAATACAAAATTCCAAAGAATGTCAAGGAAACAGAAAGTACATATTACCCTGGAGGTGCTCTATATAGAGCAAGCTTCATGTTTATTCTTTTGTTTCACTGTTTTTCATACATTCATCTTTTCACAATACAGAAATACCTCCTGGTTGACACCGAGTTCTGTTTCTAAAAAACGCATACACGTTATCTTGACTGGATTGTGGTGTCTTCATTCATTAATCCCTTACATAGAAATAAGTATTTATATGAGTATTCATTGCCATAAGGATTTTTTTTCATCTGTAACAAGAGGGTCAGATTTATAACATCAGTTGTCCAGCGTCATATCATTAGAAAGCATATAATTTCACTGGAGGGCAGACCTGAAGCGGGACAGTGCTGAATCAGGCAACCGTTCATTTTTAAGGATGTACAAATAACAAACCAAACAAATGGCACATCAGAAAAATATTTATGATGTATGTTATAATAAATAAAAATAAAATTAACTAATAACTAAATTTATACTTGTTTTCTCGTAAACTATGTTGTATAGAAAAAACATAAAGCCTTCTTTATAAGCAAAGACAAAGGACTTTGACTTAAGAAAGTCTTGAGGGTGCCAATGGATTCCTACGTCTGGCTCTCTCTTGCAGCTTTGAGACAGGTATGCACAAGCATCACCACCTACAGTATCTGTGTAAACAAAATAGCCCCCTGTAGAACCACGTATGTGCAACTCCTAGTACAGAAATCAAGACTTTCGTAAAAAATCAAAATTAAAAGGAAAGCTTTTTATTTTGGCTAAAACATCTCTCTCAGCCAGTACAAGTAGCCCTGAAATGATGCTGTATTCTAACCTGAACTTATGCAGTGGTAGCCAGATTTTCCGATCCTTCAACCTGCAACCCAAAATCTTTATCTTGCTGAAATTCAATACGTACTTCGGAGAGCCACATAAAGTAACTCTGATGGTGGAAATACCAGTCGAGTTCCCAGTCCTCCAAGAGGTATGAAATAAAATCCCAAGGATAGACTAGAATATTGATCACAGCAGTACCATGTTGCCCATTTCCAAGGGAAAGCTGGGCGCCCAGGGCTCACTGCCACATGGGTTGGCAACACTCACACAAGGTACTGGAAAAGATGCAATAGATTGGAAAAGCTTGAAAAAGCTTAAAAAATCACAACTGGGGCACCAGAAAAGTATGTGATAAAGAAGATGGCACAAGGATAAGGCAGAAGTGAAATGAACACATGAGGTGAAGGGATAAAGATACTGCCCAGGCAACACAGCTTTGCTGTAGTCCCAGTTACTCCCTGGAAGGGTAGGGAGGAATTGAGAGTCCTCATTTCCTTTCCCTTTGCTGGCTGTGGGAAAGTAGGCTGACAGTGGGATTTCGGATTCACAAGAAGAGGAGAAAGATCATCAAAAGGAAAGCATCCCTTGAAGAGAAAAAGGAAATACATAAAGTGCTGTGATTCAGAGACGTTTTTCCCCTATTAGTAAGCAATGCATCTGTGTCTCATGTAGCTGGCCATATCTTGCGGTTTCATTGGCAGTGGGACACAAGACAGTGTCCCAGTTACAGCTCCAGGCCCTGGAGATAAGCAATGATTATTTGAATATTCCTTGTGTTGGGAAACAGCCTGAAAATGGAGGAGCTGAGTGCAAGTGCAAGGCTGTAAGGTCACTGTAAGAGGAGCGAGAGGGTTCTTTCCTGTTCTTTTCTAAACCTTGAGATTTTTTTACTCATGGTTTTAGATGTTTGGAACTAATAATGGTGCTCTTGGCAGGAAAGCAGACTTGGAGCACCACCATAAACTGCTTATCTAGGTACTGGGTGGTCCTCATGTTCCTGTTAGGATACTTATGCCTAATGATTCCATATATCACCAAGCAAAGAGGCAGAGAGAGATGAATTATTGGGGAGCCTGACTATCTAAGATAAGGAGAAAAAAGAAGGCAATGCAGACACTGAGGATTTTAGTAGAGTTCATGTAGAGAATGGTGTTAACTCTTCCATCGTCCTTAGATGATAGCTAAAATAAGGAGTTACAAATAAAAAAAAAAAATAAAGCTACTCTTGTAGGTGTTAGGAAATACATATAATGTTTTAAGACTTGACTACAGAGTGATTAAAAAGAAATTCTCATCAAATATATTTGGAGAATATACACAGGCTGGCTTTAACAGATGGTACAGGAAAGCCCACAAAGAGAGATGGGCATTTATCTCTCAACATAACTAAGTTACAAAAAGAACAATTATTTTTGTTGTTATTGAGAAATAATAAATAAAAAATAAAGTTTCTAAAAATTTATAATTAAATAATTTTGCACAAAAATAGAACAAATAGGAACACACAAATTATGCTTTTTTCTCTTCATAGAAGCACTTCAGAATTATTTAAGGGCTCTTTTGAAATTGTGGAGTGTCTTACAGAAATGTAATCTCACAGAAGCTTCATTTGCTATCTATCATATGGTACACTGTACATTGAAATTCAGTTCAATTCCATTCAAATTTATTAAAGGTCAAAATTTATGGGGCACCAAATGTTCCAAATTTTAATTACTCTGAAATCCTTATGCTTTTCTGAATCAATGTCATCTCACTTCAGTTTCTACTGTAAAATCTTACTGAGGCAATTTTAAAATAAAACAGTTCATTTTATCTTCATAACTTAAATTAAAGTTCTGAGTAAATTTATTTCTCGACATAAGAGGTCATTTCCTAGATCCTACAGACAGTGTGATGAAAGTGGGACAGTGAAGTTAATACTACAGACTAAGAAGTTTGCATGAGAAATTGCAAATTAATTAAATGGTAACAGCAGAAGAAGTTTGTTTTATGCCCCTCTAGATTCTCTTTTCTCCTTCTTATCTTTCTTTTCCTTTTTCTTTACTTTCCTTCAGCCTTCAGCTATTTAACTGTCACTTTTTTGTTTACTTCCAATTCTCTCTTTCTCCCTTTTTAAATCTCTCCCCTTCTTTTCTTAATCTCTCTTTTCACCGTTCTTCTAAGTTTCTTATCAGCCACATCTACTCAAGGAGAAAAAAAGTCTCCAGCATCTAAAGGCAACTATCTTTTCTGTTCATAGGTCTTTTTAGATACCAAGTTACTTGACGTTAAAATGTCTGTGATAAAACACTATCCTCTAAGCTAGTATTGTGTGAAACAAGATTTCTTATAAGAAATACAACTGCCTGAAAGTAGGAAAAAAAAGTACTTTGAAAGTGGCCTCAAGGTTAGGAAAGGCTGTATTAAACCTTTCTGGTTACACTTCGACGCCAAAGATCACTAAATGGTTTTGGTTTGAGATTCTGTTTAAAGCTTCCAGTGAAGCATGTAGTGCAAGATGATAATATTAATAGGCAAACTTGCACATTTAAATTATTTGATACATGTCAAGGTTAAATACTGTAACAAAAGAGCAAATCTGAACATCAAAGGCTACTCTGTAGCAGTTCAAGAAGAACAAAGTTTTTATTCTTTTCTGTAAGATAAGGAACTTGCTGGTTTCTGTAAAAGAACGCTTATTTTTAGCAATCTAAAGCAGGTGTACTTAACCTTACACTTTTTTACATCAAACCAGGAGAGTTCATCTGGGCAGAGAAATTAATCTCTTGTGCATGGCATGCTCCCAGCAGCTATTTGTCTGGGGAGCCCAGCGGTCACTCCCACATGGAGAGATGGGCACACGGCCAGCCACGTCCCTGGGCAGTGTCGCGTTAGGGCTAATGGCTCCCCGGTAAGATGGTGACTGCAGAGCAATCCATCTGCCCTAAAGCTTATAGCACACCTCATTCTAAAAGTCCTCCTGGAAGAAGCGTGTCTGGGATGATTGCAGCACACGACACCACTGGATTACACTAATTGCTCAGGCAGCAGCAAGCTGCCTTTCCTGTCCTCTGTCCTGAGACCCCCTCACCTCCAGGCTGCATGAGAGATGTGCATGGCTGGGCTGGACGCACACCTTTGGCCTGTGCACCCACCCCAAAGCCAGTGCTTCTGACCTACAGGTGCCAGACCTGTGGTGCCGGCAGAGGATGCTCCTCTCCGCCTGGTGGGGCAGGAGGTGTGGGGCGCGCCGGGCAGGGACGGGACACTCCAGGGGGTCTCAGGTAGGGCGGGCGTTCCACCTCCTCCCAGTCACGATCAATACATACATACTGGGCTCGCAGTGCTAACCTATGGACCTGGGTCTGGTTCAAAGTCGGAGATGACTTCTTCATGGAAACAGCAGATAGACTTAACATGTTCTTAACACTGTAAGCAAAGATTTCTTTCTAAAGCGTTTCAGTCATAAGATATTCCTCCTACCTTCTTTCAGTACTGGCTTGGATCCTTTTCTTTTCAAGCATATTTATATTTGAGGCAGCAACAGTATTGTTAAATCCGTATTTTTTTCACAGATCCACACAGATAAAGCCACATACCAGATTTCTTTTCCTTCTTACAAAAACTATTTGAAGGATATATTTATTTGGTAGTCAAATACAAACCATGGAATAACTTGCAATATTTCACTCCAATGCACACTTCAACTTGTCTAAATTGCAATGAGTCTGAGGAAACTTGGAAAGAAACAGCTAGATTTTGCATTAACAGAATTAGGACAGTGTTTCTTTATCAATGGAAGATAGGTAAAACTTATGAGCATGAAATACCATAATAAATTCACAACCAATCAACTAACCGATGAACAGCAACACAATGTTTTTAGCTGAAAATATGTAAACAATTTCAGCATATTTCCTCTACCTAGGAAACATGATTAGGACTAATTGAGAAATGACTAATATGTTGCTGATAGGCTTTTAGCACCATAAAAGCAGAATGTTAAAGCTTTTAACAGGCTAGAATAGCTCTGTATGTACCTACATTAAATGTTAGACTGATGACTAACATTAGCTGAGTCATACTGAAATACCAAACATGCTTCAGGTGCCAATATGAACCCTGAAAAAAGCAAAGTGTTTTTAAATCAAAAAGTAAATTATGATTACCAGTATCATTTTAAAGAAATTGCTTATTCACTGGAAGCTTATGTGAATAATGAAAGTAATTAGAGGGAATGATTTCTAAGGATTTTTAAAACTTTCTGTCCCAATAAATCTCTCACTGGATTGAAAGTTTTAATTATTGTCTACTGCTAAATAAATCTGAAAAATGAAATACATTCACTGTCCAGAGGAAAAAAGGTGCTTCTTTTGATTGGCTTTTTTCTATAGGGAGATGGCAGTAGAAAAGTATCACAATTATTTACTGATATTTTTTGCTATTTTATATATGTATATACATACTTATTTTTAAAAAACTAGAATTCTTATCAACATTAGAAATATATTATTTTTATACAGTAATTTACATATGGATAGATTAGATGAACAAATACATTGAAATTTTTCTTACATTTCCTAATTCAATATAATCTATGAATAGCTTGATAGTTTTGAAATCCAGAAGAATATCACATATATGCTGACTTTTGGGGGGTTGATAGTTCCAGTTGCTACATTTATTGCTAGAAAAACCTTGATAACCTTATTACCTTTCTTCTCCTGAACTGCATATTCTATGTTTAGGTCATGTATAATTTAGGTACAAAACTCAGAAACTGTACTTTTCAACAGGACACAAAGAATATAATAATTATAAATGAGACCATAATAAGGAAAAAAATGCTTTATAAGATATTATCATTACTATGCAAAATATTTATAATATTCACCACCTTAATATTAGCTCTATCCTCTATTCAGAGACCTTTATTGTCGTATAAGTACTTTACTTTTTACCCCCTTTTTCTATCAGTTCAAGTTGTAAAATGTTTTGAGCATTAAATTCAATATTCACAAATGCACAACACATTTCTGCTCTAGAGTGACAGTCTGAGTCCTGTAACTGTGTGATTTGCCTTCTTGATCATCCTTTTGCCTATGTAAAGTTCCTCCAAAAGAACGAGGCACACACACACGCATACTGTCAGCCACGGGAGGCATGCATGCTGCTTATATTCTAAGCTTCAGCAGTAAAAGTTTGAAGTCAAAGTCAATCCTTTCTCAAGAGTCAGTCCTACTGTGAGACCTTCTCTTTCAGATGTTTCCCTAGCACACAATTTCTGTTAAAAATATTAAAATTCCATTAAAATCAGTTCTTCACAAAAAACAACTAAACTATAGGAAATTTTTACAATCATCCAGGTTCAGCAAGAGTACATTTTGTCCAGAGTGATCAAGTGAGAAAGTTATGGAGCTTTTAGAAAGTGTATGTATGTATATATTACATACATGTATGTACGTGTGCATATGTACATGTGTGTATATATAGATATATAACTTTCAACATAGAAAGAATCAGCAAGAACAGGTATCACTGTTCTTTACTAGTGATATATTAGTGACATTCTTAATAATAACTACGGTTAAACGAAGACCATCGCATTTGACATTCCTAGTGACAACTATAGTAAATAAGACAATAATGCTGCTCTCAAGCTCTTTGCCTGTAACGCAAAATGAATTGAACAATAGAAAGAATAGTTTTAACATCTCATAAAATCTTAAAACGTCGTAATTCTATTTCTACCAGAAATACAAAAACACATTTTTGCTCCAGCAATTCACTCTGTGACAACTTTAAATTCTGATCTTTACATATGCTATCCAAAAGTTGCCCAGAAAATTACAAATTTATTCTCTTTGAGAAAATAAATTTTATCACAGAGTAAGCAAACCATTTTGATTAAAATTTCCTAACAAAGAAAATTACATAGAATACAGCAATAAATATACAAAGTTATAAATGTTGGAAAATATGCATGTAAAGTCTCCAATGTAAACATTATAGGCAGTATGTAGCAATTAATGATAAACATGGTATTAGTCTATAATATAGGTTTTCTGAGGGATAGTAAGACAGTCTTAATAGATTGCCATTATCAAAGTAACAATGAGATTTCTTTGTATTATTTCCCATGATCATAAGCATGTAAGTTGTAAAATACAGGCATTCAAACAATAATTGTCGGCTTTCTTAAAAATGAAGTCAACAGAAAAAAGTAATAACGTGTGCCAGAAGAAGACACCATAGCATAAGCAATTAAGCAAGGATATTTTTTATATATTTAAATGTTTTATATGTTTAATATTTCCACCAAGATATGTGTTGTTCCACCCGCCCCACCCCACCCAGGTGCTATTATAATGAAAAGTACAGAGGCATATGGGAATAAATCCCCTTATTTTCCTTCCATACTATTTTTTGTTGCCATTGTATTTGTCAGAAATGTAATTTCCCACTCTCCCTAAATCTGATTTCACTCATTTGAGCTGTGCTGAAGCAGAAACTAGGCTACAAAATTCCCAGCTCCAAGAAACTTCTATGGGAAAGTAAAGAACGAAGCTTTGTCCAAGGAGGTGTAAGCTCAGATAAAGCAAACACCACTCATAGAATTTGATTGTGGTCCTTGGTGGACCACTTTGGTCCTGCCCTTGAGACCCACGGCTAGAAATTGAATCACGATGACTTTTCTGGGCAACTCCTAATGCCTCTTAATGATCTTGTTTGGAGAAGCATCATAGAGACTCTAAAGAAATGCAAAGTTATTCTATCTTTTAAAAGACCATTTGGAGCAAAAGTATTATGAATTTTCTCTATACTGTCAATATAAAAGACTTTTAAGGCATTGCTATACTGCTACACCTGAACGGTTTAGTGAAAATTCTTATTAAGAGATGCAGTAACCAGCCATGTCCCCTTTCCATTTAAAGTCATATTTTTTGGCTTGGGTTATGCAATTTAAGTTTAACCCAATTAAATGAACATATATATTACATCATCACACACCTTCTGAGAGTATTTTTTATTAGTATTTTACCTATGATGTGCACAAATACCCCAGCAAGAGAACACCTTTGAGTACTCTGTCAATTGACAGGCAAATATATAACATCAATAGCAATTGACAAAGAATCAATCAACCTCATTTACATAACATTTTGGCTTTATCCTTTCTCAGAAAGAAGGAGCTAGCTACTTCCCATAGCATCCAGCTCTGCATGATAGCTGCATTCTGCTACTGGAGAAATTTTTGCATCATGGATCGCAAAGCCAAACGGTATACAATTCAAATGACATTCCTGTAAAATCTCTCTCGCGCAGCAGTTGTTCCTAGTATGAGTATTGCTAATATTTAAATAAAAAGAAATTAAGGTCTGATCCAAACACCTTCTCTTAATTTAAAAGAGACTTGACTCAGATCCATAATTTTTAACACATTCCACAACTGATCTCTCTAAGCAATTAAGTATCACAATAACAATATGATATAAAAACTAATTTACATCCTTGTTTTTCCTTTAACCAAATATTAGCAATCTGCTAATGTGCTGGATTGAGAGTGCCCTGTCCTGAGAGAAGAAAGTAAGCAATCTGAATCCATAAGGTCTAGTAGCTAACTACAGATGACATTAAATGACCTATTATAATTGCAAAACAATTTCCAAAAGATGTGGTGCTCTTCAACTCTTGTATCTTTGTGTAATGTACTCATCATGGCTAAATGCCATGCCAAACTGATTAACTTCAGTAATGCTTTTGTGAGATATTAATATCTGTATCTTCATCTATTTCAGTTCTTCATAGAAAAAAATTCAGACTGACTACTCAGAATCACAAACTTCCAAACACCTGAAAATCAATTAATCAAAACTGAAAATACAGTATTTTTACTCTGGGAACTGGTTTTTTTCATAAAAGGTAGTACTTGAAAAGAGATACAGACCTTTTTACTGAGCAAGAAGCATGCCTTGGAAAAATTTCAATCAATGTATTTCAGGTCTTATTAGATTTGTGCCTCAGTTTCCACATCCATTAAATTAAAGGGCTCTTGTAGTCATAATTAGTTAATACGCTTAAATATTTATAAGCCATAGGATGCTATTTTTATGCATCGCTTATGCACACATTAACAGCCTGCTAGTTTGGGCAGTGTATTTTTTAGTTGTAAATTACTTGTGAATGGATGAGGCAGTTCTCAGTTCCACTCCGTCCAGCGCCCCTTTCCTTAATGCTGCTGATTTGGGGGACCAAGTGAAGTGGCAGATTTATTGATACGTATGCTCGCACTTTAGGAAAAAGAAATATTACTCAAGCTGCAGATCAGCTTCCAGACAACATGACTGTCAAGATAATACCCATCCCAAAGATACCAACAGCCACCCCTACAAGTTCTGGTTATTTTAGGGACTTCCATCATATATATTTTCCAATCAACCACATCACATTTAGCTGAATTAAACTGAAAACGTCAATTCAAGTTTCAATACTCCTTCCCTTTTTTGTAATCTAGGTATTTCTAAAAAAAACCACAGCAAAAATTCACAGGCGTAATGATAATAGTATGTTGCCCATCATGGCATGCTTATTTATGTAGCTGGACAGGAATAAAGAATAATCTCAGCAAGAACTGAGTTGCCCTTTAAATGAAAATAATCATTTGGTTATTTCAGTCAAGCAACTGTGTATGCAGTAGGAAGCCTGACTCCCAAATATTATCCTGACTCATCTACTTTCCTGTTCTAATAGTAATGTTCTTTTCTCTTTTTAAGTGCAGCGTTGATAAACCCTGCATAAGCTGCAACGCTGCGTTAAATCCCTCTTTCTAAATCCGTAGATTTTAAACTGTAGTTACCCATTAATATCCATAAAGTTACCCAGTATAATCACCGTGGTTACAAGGTTCCTTCACACAAACGGTATACCTGTAAAATTTGCTACCTTTATCAATGGTAACATTTGAAATAGTGTGCAAAATAGTAAGACTATAAATAGCAAAGGTACAGCTGATTGTAGCCTGGAAGTCTCACGACTCTCTGGAAATAGAGGAGTTAATCAGCCCAGGCAGTTCGGAAAGCTTGCAGTGAAACACAGGACTGTACTGCAGATGTGTGGAGCATACAGAAGGTGTGGCCTGTGCTTTCTGCATGCATATTTAAATACCTAAAATTATATGGCCTTAAGGTTATTATTAAAGAATAACCCCCCGGAGAGGGAGAATTACACAGCGAAATGAGGCCTAACACATTTCTTCAAACAGAGAGCCGAGAAGAAGAGAAGGAAAAGCCTGGGTTACTCACGATTCTTTTCACCTCTCCACCTTGACCCCGCTTTTATTCTAGGCGTGATGTCCGCAGCAGCAGTTATTTCTACTAGCCCAAGCAGCAGCAGCAGTGACAGCACAGCCATGCCAGTTAACAAAAAAAATAAATCACCTCTACCTGGAGCACCGATAAAGATGAATTAGAAGACTTTCCTTAGGAATGAATAACTGGAGCTAACAGCACTTACTCAGCAGAGGCAGAGGGAGATGTAAAATATCATTCCTACTAGAAATGTTTATTAAAAATTGTATTTCCATTGCATCGCTTATTTCCTTTATCCAGGGAACGCAAAAACAGAACAGTCGTAAAGGCTTCCCCTAACCAGGAGCCTCTGGCACTCAGACGCCGGAAGAGATGCACTGGCAGCTTTCTGCGGTCCCTCGGAAGCCACCGGCTCCTCACCTGCCTCTGCCACCTCTCAGCCCTTCCCAATGTTTATCAACGTTCTCCACAGCACCCTAGCAGGGGACAGAGCCGGGCTGAAACCGGAGGCGTTTTTTTCTCCTTCACTTGCATATTTCACTGCAGTTTCACAGGGCTGATGACACGGAACATTTTAATGTTGACACTCAAAACTCATTACATTTATCCATGGGCACAAAAACACAGTTTGTAAAGCTTCCTCCCCTACCCACAAAGGGGGCAAGGGAAGGGAGGAAAAATAACGTATCGAGGATGAGAAAAAAAGGCTTAAAAAAGAAACTTTTGTTTTCTTTTAAGCTGCTCAATAACTCTGTCTCTTATTCAGCATAAATATCTTCTATTTCTACAGAAAATAACACAAACAATACTACCTCCCGCCCAGGTTTCTGTCAGCAGACCCTGCATGAATGGAACAGTTCACTGACAGTAAGAGGATCTCTGAGAATTTATGTATAGAATTTATGTTACCTAACAAACCTTCACCCTGCAGCCCAACAGCCTCTGGGCAGCCAGCACGCGTGCAGGCGGACTCCACTGCTTGCAGGACTAACAGCAGTATTGCTGGAAGCCATTTAACCCCCTATCTATCAGTGCCGGGGAGCTAGATCACAAACTTCCCCGTGGCGATCGAAACAGTCTCAAGGAAAAACTGCAACAAAAAGTTACCTGCTAATCCTTTCACCACAGTTATGAAATCATTCCACGCGACCTGTGGAGGCCCAGGAAAGCTTCATCGTGAGAGCTGAAAATCACTATAATAAAACCAGAGTGCTTTTCACTCATAGTGACAGAGGGCTTTTAGTCTGGATGAAGTCTACATTTATATTCGATAAAAGAAATTGCAAAATATCTAGTTCTTTAGCATCATAAGCATCAGCCTCAGGAATACTTACAATTGTAACTTACTTATACAATGGTAAAACTTATTTTCTTAATAGAACAGCAATTAATTAGCATTCTACAAGCTCATCTTCTGCATCACACGTTGCATATTGGCTGTTGTGTAGATGCTATGGCTATAACTAGGCTGCAGGATTAAAGAGGTTTTTGAATAAAGTACTGGAATAAATTTCTAGATACAATTTCAATTGCAGAGAAAGGAGAGACAAAGCAAGCTATTTTAGTCTTAATAGTGCATCTATTAATTTATAGTGCTCAGAGCCACTGCTCTTTATGAAATTTGAGCTCAAAATGATTAGTGCCATTGAAATATTCCATAGTGACCACCTGGTAAAGTATGACCACCTTAAGCTGTTCATCTCTAGACATTCTCATGTCAGTGATGCTAACTTTCCAAAACAGGCTGGGAGCAATTTTTTCACCTAAAGCTGGCAGACTTCAGATGACCACAGAGATACTATATCAGAAAGTTTTCCATGACTATTAAAGTAGTTATCCACAAGTCCTTTAAAAGGAACGCTCTGTTTCTTCATTCGGACCAGTTGGAGAAATCAGGAAAGGAGACCTGCTCTTATTTCAATTTGAGCTAACTACATTCAGTACAAAAAGCAAAGTATTTACAGTACCGGACGTAAAGAACCGGTGATCTGCCAAATCTCATGCATGTTACACAGTACAAGCGGTCTCCAGTTTCAGCCTGACCCCAGCAGTCCCCCGTGGCTTTTCCCCCTGTGCAGATGGCCAGGAGGGGCTTGTTTCCCCATACGGACCCAGCACTGTGTCTGGGCAGGGAGAGACTCACCACCTCCTCATCTCAGTGGAAGTTCCTGATGAAGACGTTTGGTTTCTGTGCCATCATTTTATTCTCCAGGAGTCACATGCATGGGCTGAAGAACAATGGAGCATCAGTCCCATACCTGCCCTCAGGCCTTTGCCCCCTAGCAAAAATAACTCCTACGGTAACATACAGTGTTAAAAGAAATGGTTAGGAATTTAAGATTGCCTTTTTTTTAAGCACGTTCTAACTGCACATCCTTCACCATCTGAACTCATGCCAGGGAAACGTGTCAATACTCACTCTCTAAAGATGACTCATCGTGTTGCTGGTTATGTAAGACACCTGAATGTACCAAATTGTTCACTGCACCAAAACATGGCACAGGAAGAAACCTCAGTTAATACAAGGTGGTCCTTTAGGAGCACATTAGCAGTAATGTGGAATGGTGTCATTTACTATGAATGCAGAAAAATTGCCTTTTCAAATGACAGGTGCAGTTTTGAGCACCAAAACCAAAAGGCTTTGTGATCTTGCAGTTGGCAGTGCACTGTCTGAAGGACAGAAGATAAAGATTTTCAAGAAAAAATAAAAAAAAGGGAAGCATGGAATTCCAGAATGAGCTACACAAAATGAATCCCAGCCAGATGGCTTTTTATCTTACAAGACTAATGGAAGGGTACCTTTAC
This sequence comes from Mycteria americana, assembly GCF_035582795.1. NCBI lineage: Eukaryota > Metazoa > Chordata > Aves > Ciconiiformes > Ciconiidae > Mycteria > Mycteria americana. The sequence continues at coordinate 109,337,320 of NC_134365.1, read as the reverse complement.
GGACACAAAACCTGCACGGACATTTTTGCACAGGTTGCATCCGTTTATCCTGTCACAGGAGAAGGAGCTGCTGCCTTCAGAGAGTTGCCCTGTATTCTGATGGATGTGAAGGGATGCCTGAAGCAGCATCTCATAAGTGACCATTTTTTTCTTAATTCACACCAAAAATGCAGTCAGCAGGGAAAACTTATCACCAAAAAACCTTTTATATCACATTGTCTGACGGAGTGCCTCATGCGCAATGTTGCTGGTTAGCAGTATAGTGGACAATTACTGCCGTAGAAGCAACGCTGGTCCACTGCCTTCCCCGCTGGAGTAATAGCAAGTAAAACCAAACTGATTAAGCATTCAGAGGTGTGAAGCCCAATAAAAGGTGGCCTGCTCCTACGTGATTCAGTGTTTTATAGCTCATTTAACTAGTTTCAGTTTCTGCTGTATAATTTCTGCTCATGTGAGTTCCTTAGCAATTTGAAAGCTTACTCAAAAGCAAGGTAATTAATTCTGGAATTAGCCAAGTGGATAACTTTTTCAGAGATGCAGTGGACCACTTCAAGATGTTACGCCAAGACTGGATGTCTTTCTAACTTACATGTTGCAGCTCAGTCAGAAGTTAAGGACTTGAAGATAAAATTACAAAATCAATTTATGGTCTGTGTTACACTAGTTCTATCTAGCCTTAATATATGTCATTCTCTAAAATCATCAGACATATTTAATTTCTTTTCTCCTCAGCTTTCGTTATGCCCCAGCCTTTTAATTTTTGTTTTAGTGTGTCATGGATGAAAGTCACTAGCAATTTACTGCACAGTTCTTTCCTTGGATCAGATATCATCCACAGAGCTTTTTATCCATAAAGAGCAGAACTTTTTCTACAGTTCTCTCTCCTTTCATTAGAGACTTCACTTTTACCTTCTTCTAAAGGGTAGCAGAGCTCTCTGCAGCATCTTGGCACGGCCTTCCAGGAAGGGTTCAAAACAACTGTCCTCTCTTGTGCACAGGGGTACTTCATTCACCGAGGCAGGATGAAAGCTACAGCCTCTCTCACTGGAAGCCTGCAAGGCCGTGAGGTCAGCCCTCTCATGCACAGAAGTCCTTCTCCACTCTCCTCAAAGCCAAAGCCACTTCCTTACACAGAGACCTCTCTGTCACCTCTTCTGAAGAACCTACCGTTGATTGTATTGAAATTGATGATCTGGGAAAGCTTTTTTTTCACAGAGGTCACGTGCTGCTTTAGTGCTGAGAGAGGACAGAAGAGCCTGGCCGCTGTAGCACGGGCTCATCAGGCATCCTCTCCTGAAAGTCACACTAGGACTGGGTCAACTCATAAGTAGGGGCATCTATTGCTCTCTCTCTGTCTTATCATGGAGGGTAATGAGCTGCCCTTTAGGGTCCTTGATTTTAAGGCGTCTTTATCAAGTTTGCAAAACAAAGCAGGTCTCTATTTCTGCAGTACAAGCAGTACTTAAACCGCTGCCACATACAGTTCTTACATCGCCTTTGATGTATTTCTGCAACAGTCTCCCATTTTAGAAGAAAGACTAAACCTGGTGACTATCAGAGAGCCTTTGTGCGGCAGCCATACAGAGACCTTACGGCATGACAGGACAACAGTTATAAAACTCATTAAAGCTAAAAATTACCCGAGTTTATTTTGCAGCCCCTATGACGCTAACAGCTCTGGGGAGATCAGCTCAGATGCAGCCATATTTGCCATGAAAACAGGAAACAGTCCAGGAGGTTCCTGGAGCGTGTGGCAGATAACTTCCTGACGCAGCTGGTGAGTGAGCCAACGAGGGAAGGTGCCCCGCTGGACCTCTTGTTCACCAACAGAGAAGGACTGGTGAGTGATGCGATGGTTGGAGGCTGTCTTGGGCAGAGCGATCATGAAATGATAGAGTTTTTGATACGTGGAGAAGCGGCGAGGGGGGTCGGCAAAACTGCCACCTTAGACTTCCGGAGGGCGGACTTCAGCCTGTTTAGGAGACTGGTCGACAGAGTCCCCTGGGAGGCAGCTCTTATGGGCAAAGGGGTCCAGGAAGGCTGGACATTCTTTAAGGAGGAAGTCCTAAAGGCACAAGAGCGGGCTGTCCCCAGGTGCCGAAAGACGAGCCGGCGGGGAAGAAGACCGGCCTGGCTGACTAGAGAGCTCTGGCTCGAACTGAGGAGAAAGAGGAGAGTCTATGACCTCTGGAAGAAGGGGCGGGCAACTCAGGAGGACTACAGGGGTGTAGCGAGGCTGTGCAGGGAGAAAACTAGAAGGGCCAAAGCTGAGCTAGAGCTCAGTCTGGCTGCTGCTATAAAAGACAACAAAAAACACTTCTTCAAATACATTAGCAGCAAAAGGAGAGCTAAGGAGAATCTCCAGCCCCTAGTAGATGTGGGAGGAAACACAGTGACCAAGGATGAGGAAAAGGCTGAGGTACTTAATGCCTTCTTTGCCTCAGTCTTTAATAGCAGGGCCGACTGTTCTCTGGGTACCCAGCCCCTGGAGTTGGAAGATAGGGATGGGGACCAGACTGGAGCCCCCATTATCCAGGGGGAAATGGTGAGTGACCTGCTGCACCACTTAGACACTCACAAGTCTATGGGGCCTGATGAGATCCACCCGAGAGTGTTGAAGGAGCTGGCAGATGTGCTCACCAAGCCCCTTTCCATCATTTACCAGCAGTCCTGGCTAACTGGGGAAGTCCCTGCTGACTGGAGATTAGCGAATGTGACACCCATCTTCAAGAAGGGCCGGAAGGAGGACCCGGGGAACTACAGGCCTGTCAGCCTGACCTCGGTGCCGGGGAAGCTGATGGAGCAGATCATCCTGAGTGCTATCACACGGCATGTAGAGAATAACCAGGGGATCAGGCCCAGCCAGCATGGGTTCAGGAAAGGCAGGTCCTGCTTGACCAACCTGATCTCCTTCTATGATAAGGTGACCCGCCTAGTGGATGAGGGGAAGTCTGTGGATGTTGTCTATCTAGACTTCAGTAAAGCCTTTGACACGGTTTCCCACGGCATTCTCCTGGAGAAACTGGCTGCTCATGGCTTGGACGGGTGTACTCTTCGCTGGGTAAAGAACTGGCTGGACGGCCGGGCCCAGAGAGTGGTGGTGAATGGAGTTTACTCCGGTTGGCGGCCGGTCACAAGCGGTGTTCCCCAGGGCTCGGTGTTGGGGCCAGTTCTGTTTAACATCTTTATCAATGATCTGGACGAAGGGATCGAGTGCACTCTCAGTAAGTTTGCAGACGACACCAAGTTGTGTGGGAGTGTTGATCTGCTGGAGGGTAGGCAGGCTCTGCAGAGGGACCTGGACAGGCTGGATCGATGGGCTGGGGTGAATTGTATGAGGTTTAACAAGGCCAAGTGCAAGGTCCTGCACTTGGGCCACAGCAACCCCATGCAACGCTACAGGCTTGGGGAAGAGTGGCTGGAAAGCTGCCTGGCAGAGAAGGACCTGGGGGTGTTGGTTGACAGCCGCCTGAATATGAGCCAGCAGTGTGCCCAGGCGGCCAAGAAGGCCAATGGCATCCTGGCCTGTATCAAAAATAGCGTGGCCAGCAGGACTAGGGAAGTGATCATGCCCCTGTACTCGGCACTGGTGAGGCCGCACCTCGAATACTGTGTTCAGTTTTGGGCCCCCCACTACAAGAGGGATATTGAGGTACTGGAGCGCGTACAGAGAAGGGCAACGAAGCTGGTGAAGGGTCTGGAGCAGAAGTCTTATGAGGAGCGGCTGAGGGAGCTGGGACTGTTTAGCCTGGAGAAAAGGAGGCTGAGGGGAGACCTCATCGCTCTCTACAACTACCTGAAAGGAGGTTGTAGAGAGGTGGGGGTCGGTCTCTTCTCCCAGGTAACAAGTGATAGGACAAGAGGAAATGGCCTCAAGTTGCGCCAGGGGAGGTTTAGACTGGATATTAGGAAATTTTTCTTCACCGAGAGGGTTATCAAGCATTGGAACAGACTGCCCAGGGAAGTGGTTGAGTCGCCATCCCTGGAGGTATTTAAAGGACGTTTGGATGAGGTACTTAGAGACATGGTGTAGTGATGGTTTTTGGCAGTGTTAGGTTTATGGTTGGACTCGATGATCTTAAAGGTCTTTTCCAACCTATATGATTCTGTGATTCTGTGATTCTGTGATTCTGTGAAAACAGTGCAATTCTGTGAAGCAAAGGGCACGCTCACGTAATTCAGCAGTGTGTGTAGGGACCAGACCTACACGCCATTTTACCCCTGCAAGCTTGGGGAAATGGTAAAGTTCCCAGATCAGCTTGGTAGGGTTTTTTTTGTTTTGCTTGTAATATAGAACTATTAAATAAAACAACCAAACAAAGGATCCTGAGACTTTCTGTAGCTCATGGCGAGTACAAAACATGCCTTATAATTTTTTTTTTATCATCCAAATGCATAAAATAAAAGAAATATGCAAAATTTACCATCCTACTAACAAACACTTTACTTTTTCTGTTTACTTATTGAACACCATCAGTGCACTTGGCACTGTATAAACATATAAATTAACATTACCTCTGCCCTAAAGACTTTATGGTCTAGCACAACTATGTCTTAAAAGTTGTCACTTCTATGAGGGCACATGTTTGTTTGTCTCTTAACTTCCTCACTTTTTAATTTAAATTCTCAACCATAACATTATACTTTTTGCTAGCACCTTTTAATTTCTTGGTGGTAGAGGATAACAAATGTGTTCTGCATAAATAGATACACACGTACAAATCTTTAAGTGCATGTACATGCACCTGTGTATATATGCTCCTGCTAATAAACTCACAAACACATATACAGAGCAAGAATTGCACAATTAAAAAATCAGTTTTGATACATATTATTTAATCTTGATTGAAGTAACATTTGAGTAAACTAATCTTGGTTTGGGTCAATCAGCCTTACATATATACTCATATATTTTATACAATTAACATGGAATAAAGTTCCTCTTAATGAAAATTTTAAAAGATATTATCTGCTTTTTTGAGGGAAAAAACATAATTTTTCTTACCCATGTGCCTTATCAATTTGCCATCTATCCTCGTGCCCTCAAGGTAACACAGATTTTTTTATATTTTGTTTTTAAGTGCAAGGGTCTGAGGCTATCAACTATAAAAGAGGCTTCAAAACACATACAGAGATCAAAGAATATTTCCAGACTTATTTTTACCATCTGGCTGAAGAAGAGTAGGCATTAGACAATGTCTGTAAAGCTAAGTCAGTAACTACTGTGTCTTTTACAAGAAATTCCACATTGCTGGCCTAACTAGTATGAGAAAAGCAAGAACTATGACTGTATTTTTTTCTTATCTCATAACACATAATTTTTTCTCTTTGTTTGCAACAGACACTTTAAGTCTATCAGGAAGTAAATGAAAGAAAAATTGATCCATAAACATGTAATAGAGAAGGGTTTTTGTTGTTATTCTTAAGAATGCAAAGTAAGTTCCTATGAGATATCTCCAAATTTGCACTCAGGCAAAAAAAATCAGCCTTCCTAACCAACCTAGACATCTGAGACATCGTAACTGGCTAAAGTCTGCCTGAGAAAACATCTCTTAAGGGCTGTGGTTTGAGCTGGAGGTGGCTAACTTATCCTTCATACCTTGGCATCCCAGGAGAGTTTATCCATTTACAGTCACTGTTAAAATAAATAAATAAATAAATAAATAAGTAGCCAAATGGCTAAGGACCAGAAGAGCAGTGCACTCCCACCCCAGCTGAGGTAGGGTATCTGAGTGATGCTGATGCTACTGTAGGCTACAAGTTCCTTCCTGTACCTTCTCCTTCTACAGCCACAAACAGCTTCTATGCAATATACAATACAAAATTACTTCTTCTTTAAAAGCAAAAAGTACCAGCAGGCTCTGAATTTCAACACACCGTTTAGTAAAGAAAGCACGACTTTCACAAAAGCATCACATCTCAATATCCCTTATTAGCTCTGGTACTAAATCTTCATTTCAGCAAAAAACCTGAGTACATCTCAAGAGCTCTCAGGACCCTTATGCCAGCTTGTGTTACAATATGGCATCTCAGTCTTTTACTGTTTTGACCCCAAACAAGTAGTCATAGCATGCCTTCTCATAATGATTATTTAGGATTTTTATGTGTGAGTGTACAACTAACAGATCTACACAGTTCTATGTGAACTGATATTTCATCATAGCCAGTGTTTTATGTTAGCATAAATGAGAAGCCATACGAGACTACCGCAAAAATGCCTCCCAGATCATATCGATAGTAAAATTATATAAGATAATGTTGGTGCTTTTAACATCAAACTTACAGATTAAACATGTCCCAAACACATTTAATGTATGCAAGTCATTTATCATTATCTGGTCTAACAAACTGGTAATCTTTATCCTATTAATTCAGGCAAATGTAGGAGTGTTCACTGAGTGGTGGTGAATTATAAGGTTACGTTCAGACAAAAATAAACACAAGAAAACTAAAATGAATATTGTTTAATATAGAAATATGCCATCCTACTCAGCTCTCAAAATAAACTGCTACACTGTGGTCGGCCTTCTGTTTTTCAAAAAATGATTGTTAGGCTAATCTGTCAGGCCTAATTTGCATTTCTATATTTACTTTTTCTCACCCACTTAAAATAGAACGTTAGTGGGTTTCAAGAAAGCAGTCAGAGAAGATCTGGACATTTTATGGTTGCAAGATGGAAAACAAAGCTCGTTCCATTTTTTCTTCTTTATTTTTTATGCTTTTAAAATTTATTCCCTTTTTGCTAGTTGCTCTTTACTGAAATCTTATTTTCCTTTCCACCTAGCTCTGACTTCTTCATTCTCCATCTCAGTGAACTACTCTCTTTTTTTCCCGTATATCCTCCACTTATCGTTCCTCACCTCCTTCTTCTATATCTCCGGTTAACCAACCCCTACTCAGCGCTGAGGTACCCCATGGAAGAGGTGCAAAGGAAACGTAGTTGGGCTGAGAACTGTGCCAACACAAGTGAATAACAGATGATGACAAACCAAAGCGAGGGTGGCATTATCTCAGCAGCTGATTTTGAGTAGAGGACGAAATAAAAACGCGATACACCTTGTGTGCTGGCCCTGTTGTACATTTTCGCTCAAAAAGCTAGAAACTGGAGCCAGCCTACCAAGTATATAAAAACCCATGAAATTTATCCCAGAAGGTGGAGATATTCCTGGCATTCATTCTCTTCATATAAGAAAAGAAATTGCTTTCTACACATGCTTGCTGAGTGGGGCATGATGCTGGAACACAAAATCAGCTAATTTTTCCTGGGGTGGGTGGCACCAGGAGCATGGGGAACTATTTTGGCAGATGGGCAGAGAAGAGGAACTACGACAAAACATGTAAAAGCAGGTATAAGAGCCTGGATGGACTTTTGCTGCATCTGCCAACACTATTCCAACCTAAATTGCAACGCAGTGAAAGCGTTACACTATCTTTAGCCAAGTGGGTGAGGGCGTTTCCTCTGCAGTGCTTCCATACTGATCAGAACAAGAATGAAGGTCAACGTCTCACAGCCTAGTAAAAAATAATCCCAGCTGAAGGATGACTTTAACAGGCAATTGCATTGGTGTTAATGAATGGATTTTTTTTCAAAAAAACATTTTTTCTTTTTCCATTTTAGCTGGGAAAACTTAATTCTTTAACGTTGAATTTTGTTATTAGGGGATTAAGTAACTTATAATCATTTTAGCAATGATATGGCTTGTGTCCCAAATGGTGCAAATAATTCACTGACCATAGCAGAACTATAGCAAACTGTGAGCATCTGGCCTCCTCTGCTTTGATCAACATTTTCAAAGACCATTTGAGAAAGACGGATGCTCATTCCTATTAAGAGAACAATGGGAACTGGGTTTCCATGTATCCAGAGAGAAGGCAGTAATACAATTTTCAGCAGTCAATGGAAGTTAGTGGTCTGACTTCTATTTGTGCCTTTGAAAATCTCCCCAGTGAGATTCTTTGGGTGAATTAGAGCTACGGGGTAATCTCCTAAATTGGAACAGAATCAATAAGCTGAATGAAAACATTTACCTTAAACTCTAATTTAAGCCCTGAGCTGATGGAATTAAAAATGTCATATCCTTAATAGATGTATGGAAACAAAAAAATCTCACCACTGGCTGATATGTCATAAAGAGCATGGGGCTAAAATTACCAGCTAAAATCTCATGCCACCTCTACGTTCAAATGAAATATAATACAAATACGTTTTCCTATGGGTTGGGATATAGAGATACTCAGAACACAGGCCACTGTGCCTAGCTTTTGTTTACATATCAAACTAAAAAATATTTTCTAATTAATACTCTAAATACTTTCTAATCTTAGCTGATCTGGGGCAGCATTTCACTTTAAGTTTCATGTTGTACTACCGTACACAGATGTGTCAATGGAAATCAGCCCAATGACAAAAGTATGTGTTTTTAATGAGTTCCACACTTTCTAATCTAGAAAATCACCAGTATAATATATTGGTGTTTAGAATGATATCATAACTAAGACACGGGATAATAAACATTCCTAAGTATATGAGCCACCTGAAATTAATAACTTCAATAATAAAATCAATACTTTTCTCATAGTATTTAGTAACTGCTCTAACTCAATTGATGCACAGAAACTTTTGTCATCTGTTACATGAAATTTCTTATATGCTACCGTAAGGCTTCCTTAAGATTTGGGTTCATGTTATAATTCTTATCTATCATAAAGAAAAGCATTATTTTGGGAAAACATTGAAAATACGCATGTGAAATAACCAGGAAATAACTGGAAACACCCAAGTGACTGTTTTAAAGATTATCAAAGCACATTTTGGAAACATTGAATCCTGACCATTTTCCTTTGAAAAAAAATGAAACGCCCATAAAATGCAAATGCACCTTTCAATTATTGGTAGGAGTCTGTTATGGGAATAAAAAATTGTACATTTAAGTGAAAGATGTGGTTTTAACAAAAACAGTGTGGCTGTAATAATCAAATTCTCTTTACTAATACCAGGATGAAACATGGCTAAATAATGCTATGGAAAAGATAAATTTTTGAGAGGCAGAGCTATGTAGTAATGCCATTTGCCAGATGGCTTTTTTTTTTTTTTCCAGATGAGATAGATATATTAGATATATTATTTATAACACAAAAATAAGTAATAAACATCAAAATAAAATGAAAAACCTCAACTTTAGTAAGGGAAGATGAGAGAGTGATTATCATACTTTCTCATAACTTGGGAATGATGAGTATCACCTTTTGGAGTTATCAGTATAAATCCCTGCATATAAAAATGAATGCAACCTGAATGCTGTAAAATGGTTCCAGTGCCTGCAGGTGTTGCTTCCCACAGAAAACCTAGTTCTTCTCTAATTAGTAAGTCCAGTCTATTCTTCTTCTTCTCTTCTTTTTTTTTTTCCCCCTGATTGTTTGATTTTCCATGTTAGCTAAGTTAACACATTTGCTTCTCACTTACATGTGGACCTGTTGCCTGATACATTTCACAGATTTCTGCTCTGTTGACAGCTATTCTAGGTGCATTCAGAGCTATTTTAAAGATGAAAGCTGTTAACATGACTTTCTCAGACAGGCCAGTTAAGACAATAGTTTCAAAATTACGAGAGTCTGTAAAAAACCCTCATTTTTAAAAAATTCAAACACACCCTCTTTTTTGTATTTTAATCAGATCTTAAAAATATTAGCAGTCACAGAATTTATCTAGTAAGCTACTATTAGTTTACTAAATACAAGACTAGACTTTTAAGTATAAAAATTGTATTACTATTAAGGATTAGCATAAAATTGAAGTATATTTGCATATTTTGTACTATAACATGGAAAGTTTTTGAAAGGAGTGAAAATTAACCTCTAAAACTTACTGGGTTTGCATATAGTGTATTTGCACTGCAGAGTTCATATGGAAACTGTCATCTGTAAAAGTGAAGCCTGTAGAAGTATGCAGTATGACAGCCTGCCTGTGCCTTGCAAAGAAAGTACTACAGTCTTCTCAAACTGAAGACTTGATGTTAGCAAAAATAAAGACCAAGAGTGCCATGAAAGAGGTGAGTAAGTGCAAAGTATGAGTGGCAGTCCTTGGGATGGGTACGCACCCACGCAGGCTCCAGGCTGACATGGTGGCAGCAGGCAGTCTGGTGGAAGCTCATACTGGAAAAAGCCTGAATACACTTTTTTGTGAGGCCCTGGATGTAGGTGATAGCGTTCCTGTCTGACTCCCACTCCCCATTTCCTTCTCTCCACTGCAGACTACTGCAATTTGGTTCAAAATGTCTAATACAAACCCAGAGGGCTGGCTTAAAGGTATTTTTTGGGGTTTTAGATACACTCAACGTACATGGTATAAATGAATCTCAGCCTTGCTGTACAGGAAGACCATTAACATTCACATTGGCTTTGGAGTGAATCTCTGACTCTAGAACTGTTTTTTCTCCCATCATCTCCAAGCCCTACCATTAGCTTTTGCTATGCAGTGGGATTTTATTAATTAATTTAAGTTAAAAAAAAAATAAAATCAGTCAAAGAGAAGCCACAGTCGACTGATGTAAACAAACTCCACAGAAATCAAAAGCATTTGGTTCACAAACCTCAGGGCAGATTTTGATCCCACATAAATCCCAATGACATCTGGAAATGAGGAAAGAGGGGAGAGAGAGCCCTGTAAGAACAGCACAGAGCTCTTCCCTTTGCTCAGTTTTGCTTTCATTCCCTCATCTTCCTTCATCTTCCTTCTCATTTTCTCCTCCTCCTCCTCTCCATACCCTACACTTCTTCACAAAACACACATGTAACTGGTCAGCTTGGACAAGTCACGTGGCATAACTTCGGTTATGCCAATTCCGTTTATTTAAATAATTTATTCATTTAACATAAAGTTGATTGGTTTATCAGACTACACATTTAGAGGATCTTTTTACGGAAAGAGTCGGCCTCAGTTGAATTAACAAACCTGTCCCTTCATTCTAACTTTCTAGGGATTCTTTAATAACTTCTTTTCCTCTCCGAATGTGATCAATGCAATGCAATTCTGTCTCTGGAGCAGTTCAAGTCTTTTTCATGGCTATATATCCCCTTACATATATGCACAATATATATATGCAATATATATTAGGATATGTATTTACTATTTGTTTATAGTAAGTAAATAGATGGAGAATAAAATGAAGCAAATACCTAACATTTTGTTTTGTAAGGTGGTAGCTTCTCCTCTAACTAGCTGCTACACTTCGTAGCAGGCATTAGAAGGCCACCTGTGGATCCATTACTATGTGTCTGTAATTTAGCCTATTAGCCTTAACGCCACATGACATAATTCTCTGCTTACAACATATGTTGGCAGTTTCACTCTGTGAGGTCCATTTACTGAATCTAAAGTGTTAGCACACAGCAAAACTGTGCACTGTATACCCAGAAATCCCTAGAGTAATTTTATATTTGTAATCCACGTTGCTGCTTGATTTGTTTTGAATTGGATATATTTTAAATTCATGGTTCTGAGATGTATGTAATTGCTTCACACATTACTATGCCTATTGTGCTCATTATGTAATGCAATGTAGACCAGAAATTAGGACCTGTAACTTGCTATGTCACAGTTTAGAAAATGGTATAAAAGAAAAAGAGGGGAAAAAACCCTAAACAAACAAACAAAACACCTGAAAGAAGAAGTAGGAAGAAGGAACTCAATTTTTCTCGAAATCAGCAGGAGTTATAACCAAAGGACAACTTACTCAGTACTTAATAGAGTAATGAAACAGTCTATTAAATTTGCAGCTACAGGGAAATGTCTGAACTTTATTTCATGACTAACTCGAGCTCATCATATTGGCTTTTTAAAGTTAACCCTAAAGAAAGTCTGGAAAGCAATCAGTTTTGAAAACTGTTTTTTAAAACACCTTTTTATGTTTTGTTCAATAAAATTAAGACTGTAGATATCACTGTATCAACTGTTGTTAAAGCAAATACTGGTAATTATAAATAGCACCAATATAGCCAGACTAATTTTAAACAGAATTTTAACATGAAGAAAACCCAATTTTCATTGGTATTGGATTTAAATAATCAACCACATCTGAGAACATTTGGACCCAAAGTATGTAGCCAGCTGAAATGAAGGCTACGACAAGTGACTGTAGACATTATGAAGATCATTACTCATACTTAACATGAAACATTTTTTCACACTACAGTGCTGAGACGTGAAAGGCTTAGGGCATATCTTCTAAATCCTTTGCTATCAAATACCAACTTGGCTCTGTTAGTTCAAATTCCAAAGGTGAGGAGTCACCAGACCTATAAATATTCCTTTGATATACAGGAATATTTTTCTAGTGCAACACAGAACATTGTGTTGATGAATTAGTATTTGCAAAAGTATTGATTTAGTCCTCTGGATAAAACTTGTTCTGGGATAGAAGCATGTGCTTTTGAACTTGAACCACCATACGTTGATGAATACGTATTTAGCCTTGAATTAACTTGTGAAGTTCTGCATCAGCATTTTATAATTGTAGCACATATTTCATTTTTATTGGCAAACCACAACTCATTAGAATAAACGTCTAATTTATACATAGCCAAATGGTATGATTTGTCAAATAGGAACATATGCACTTGGAAATAGTCAACCTTTTCCAGTAATTTCAGAATTTTTCACCATTCTTGAAAGGGAGAGGTAATGGTTTTTAAATTTTCTAGAGTGCATATGAATAGCTTCAGGAGCCAAATCTTTTATTCTGTGTTTCTGTGCCAGCAGACGGTTCCTTCAAAACCACTCTCCCAGTTTTTACTCTTGAAATAGTACTCCATGCAAGATTTCTAGTTCTGGCAGCAGAACATCCAGATTTTCTTTTATTCTTTTTTGAATCTTAAGAATTTCTCCAACTCCTCATGAAAAAAAAGCACGAGAACATGCTATTCCTTTGAGCACAGAGAAGGGAACTGTAAAGAAGAAAATCATAAGGCAGAATTTGAAAAGTAAAATGGTAAGAAGGATTAATGAAGAATGAAGAAAAGTTGTAATATTACAAATCAAAACGAAAATCAAAAAGGAAAAGGAAAAAAAATCAGTAGGAAAAAAAAGTTTTCTTTTTGGTCAGATTTTTGTCAGGCACATTGCTGGGAGCTGTGAAGCTGATAAACTATTCCAAATAGTCTTTGGCAAAAAAGGATAGGAAATGTGAGGTCTGAGAGCCAAGAAACTTAAAATATAGCATCACAATTACTTTCTAAACCGAGTTCTTCGCATAAAAAAGTTATCTCCACTCCAGTGAGATCAGTTGCAGTGTGCTTGCCACTCCTGTCTGAACATCTCTTTTTAATTTACAAAATGGTTAAAAAACATTAAAGTTAAAATCACGATTTTTTTTCTCTTCAGGATTGAAATACCTGAAGATTCACCTGCTCAAAACCTGCTTATTTTTGAGCATATAATTTGCCTGAAATCCATAAGGTAAAATTTATTGTTTAGTACTTTTTATAGGAATTTTTTTAAATAAAATTCTGTTAGACCAGAACTTGTTTCTGAAATAGTCGACGGCTATAATTATAATAGTCCATAATTAAACACAATATAAAATTGAAGTAATTTACAATAGTCTACCAAATGGTTGTAGCTTTGTTTACCAAGAAACTTTTAAAAGCAGTATTATTTACTCAAAACTATAACATAATTGCTTTTTCATGCTCCTTGACAAATAAAGCAGAACGCATAGGTATATGTACTTTACTCACTAGACAGGAGCAAGACTACATTAAATTTATTACAGCCTTTAAAATATCTCTATTGTATATTGTACAAAATGACAGCTCAAAAGTTTCAACCTAAGTCTAGTAAAGTTTTTCATCACTGAAACTATAACCTCACTGACCATTTTGTTCTGAAAAATGTGTATATAGTTTGCTTGCTCATTTGTTCTTTAAAAAATTGAATATGATACACTGAATTTATTTTTATTCCAGATTTTGCAATCTCAGCTTAACTGTGAAATAGGATAATTACCAGTTAGGAATTATAACATTTGCAAAGCTTGAACATTTCCTTTTTTACTAGTGTAAAAGTATTAGGTTCTTATTCTCAGTATGTATTGAGCAAGGCATGTTATTGCAGCTAACATTAATACCAGTGTATGCTCTACAATGCATCTCTCCAGTTTTAATTTTATTAGAATACCATATATGCTGAATAATATCACTTTGGACTAATTATGTTCATTTTTGCTCCAGCCACACAGTGGAGGTTGGGTCATCCACCTCCTTCTGGAGAATGGGAACACAGCAGCAAGTCTTCAATTAGCCATGGGGGCTGCTCCTAGCCCCATAAACACAAAAATAAAACCAGATGTCAGAGATCTACAGAGGAGATTTGAGGATATCTTATGCCTCTCAGGCACATAATAAAACTCCAGTGAAATTTTTAGATGAAGTAGTAGGATGTAAATATCACAAAATGCTCACATGGAGTATTTTAAGTTGTTTCTACCTCATACAATGTCAAAAACAATTCAGCCGTCTTAAAAAGGAATACTATTCCAAGCTTTTTTCCTCACTCTTTCGCCCTCTTTTTCTCTAAATTAAGGAAATTGGAGAGTTATAAAGTCATAATAAAACTTGAACTTCAAAGAGAATGATCCAAAATAAGATATGTCAAACTTCCAACACTATGGAAACGCATTCAAGTTATTTCTCTGTTGAATGAAATTGTTTAGCTTCAACTAATCTTGTCTTGCTTAAAAAGTATTAGACAAACATTTTGAAAGCAGAGGGTCTACAATCCCGATGGTGCAAAGCTAAGAAGACCCACTCATATGAACTAATTCTGTAGCTTACAGTCACAAAAATATCCATACAGAATGCTACGCCCTTAGAGGTAATTTAGCCATGTGGAGGTCAATGGAAATGTTGCCATTGGCTCATATAGAATTTAGACAAAGACTTTGCGAAAAAGAAGTGTCAGTGTCTCAAAAAGACCTTTAAATCAGATGACTGGGGAAAGAAGTAAAGCACTGCTCTGCTCAGAAATGACAAATTCCAGAAAATATGCACGCGATGAAAATCCCAGCTAATGTTGAAGTGTTAATATCAAAATGTGATATAATGCTATAAAAATCCTAAAATATAATATTTCTTCCCTCAAGGAAAAAACCATAAACTTGCTTTGACAAAATTAAACAATGTATAAAAATGAGAATGTAATTTATTTTAAAGTTTTAGATTGTTCCACTTTTCTTTTAATAAAGACTGCTGAAGGTTAATATAATCTCTACTCATTTTAGAAAGATCCAATAAAGAATCTCAAGCACTTAAAACTTGTGTGATGAAATTTATAACATAATGTTTAATAATTTAGTACTTGTTAGATTAACTCATTTTCTGTATTCTATAAGAATCACAGACAGCTGCAAAATTCTAGAAAGGATTACAGTAGATTACTAAATGTGCTGCAGTAGTTTTGTCTTACTAAATAGGACAGTCATATAATGCTTTTTTCTCATTAATGTGCATGCTAAGGAAATGAAATGCAGTTTTTTGAATATAATTGTTAGGCATATTTCACTAGATCATCCTTCTGAAATTTTCTATATATTCCATCTACAGTTAAAGACAACTTAATATTGAAGTAATTTACAATAATGCATATAATGTCTTTAGCTTTGTTTACCAAGAAAGTTTTAAAAGCAATATTATTTACTCAACTTCAATCGGATTTACTATTTTCTCTAAACTAATTTTTCCAGCAGAAATCTCACCCATGGATCTTGTTACTGATATCCTCCTCCTCCAACTAATTTAATACAGGAGATTGTTACAGTCCTCATTGTTCCTAAAGCAAATGCTAATTCTAATTTAGTGAGGTTTACAATGAACAATATACTAACGAAACACATTCCCATTACAATTATATTAAATATAGCCTTTGAAGTTTAAGTTCTGTTTCATTAAGAATTCTAAAATTTAACCCTTATACATGATTCTATTAAGATGTGAGACATTCTCACAGCAAAGCCAGCAGATGCATAAATAAAAATGACCCTTACCAATATTTTTAGTGTATGTTCTATAGCAAATAATTAAAAATATTTCTCCAGAAAGAAGATGGAGGATTAACACCTACATCTGCCCACAGATAGTCCTCAGTGGATTATAAGTGGAAACTTCAGGTGAATTGGTACAATCAATCCTGAAAAAAAGCTCAGACCTCAGAAAGTGCTTACTGCATAACTGACTTAATGTCCAAAAAATGAAATAACAGTCTTGGAAATATCCTATAGATATAATTATCTTATAGAAGAAAATTTCTGTTTTCAATATAACTTACAGAGTACAGAAGATAAAATGGTGAAGACAACAGTAAAGTGATAAAAGCATAGTTGATAAAAGAGAGATTATCTCTCTCAAATTACCACATACCATAAATTCGGTCAAGACAAATGAGGTTTTGAATTGATACATCACAGAAGTCAGGAATGTCAAAACTGTACTTTCTAAGAGTTCATTATGAAATGTAACTAGCACTGAAATTAATCTTTGTGTTCTCCAGAAATTACATTACAACATATAGCTCAGGGATATAGTGAACCAGTTAATATCTGTCCATAGAAAGCAGAAGTGCCTTTTTCAAGTCATTAGTCAGCCTTGGACAAGAAAAAGCCCAAGAATTGTATTTATGAGGGAAGATGGGTTACCACAGGGAAGCTTATCAGTTTATTTCCCATGATCTTCATCCATCTCTTCTGCCTGATGCCTAAACTGAAAATTAATCAGATCACAGATGTCACAATTTACAGTCCAATGTTTCACTATAAAAGTGTACTGCGAGCAGTTCAGTAGCTGCTTAACATGCGGCTTATTCAGCTTCACGAAAACAGAAAGATGAGGGTAGCAACTGCTCTGCCATGTGATTGTTTCTAAGTCAACAAGGGGGAAACCCTATGGGTCACTTTGGTTAGTCAGTGTCAGTCAGTCACTTCCATCAGCCAAATTCAGGTCTGAGCTCAGGTTGTCCTACCATCCCCATGCTCATATGCACACTTGGGCCATGGATCAGGAACATCTGGAGGAGGAATGACACTTCCTTAACACCTTTGAGGGTATTCTCCTTCCCCCAGGCTGGGTACATCAGGCCTGGGAAGAGATCAGCACCAGATATCCCACACTTAAACATTCATAAGTCGCTTGCACAGGCTTTGGGCCAAAGCAAACAAGCGACAGTACAGACCAAAAGTTTATGCCTGGTTTCTGAGGCTGCACATTGCCATGCTGCACAAAAAATTCTTGACCTTTAAAATATTTCTGTGCCATGGATATCCTTCCTCTCACTCTTCCCTCTGTCCATCTCTACAGGAAGGGTATAAACTCCTAGAAATTAAGAATCCCGGTCTTTGCCAGTGAGTTATTCAATTCCAGCCACATAACACACCATGCAAATTCTGAAAGGTCCTGATGTGATAAATAGAAATAAATTGAAAATTATTCTAATGACCACATCCACCTCTTTGTAAGTTGTGAATATATCATGCCACAGCAAAGAGAAACCCAAACTCAACATTATATTCACTCAAAGAGAAAAAAAAAAAAACAATTGTAAGCCAGCAAAACTATAACATATGCACCAGAGAGCTACTGCCTGTCAGTATAATCTACTAGGAATACAGTTCTTAAGCTCCATCCTTCTGGGCATGTGGGAAAAAGAAGTCATTACTGCAGTGGGAAGGGACAATATCCTTCTTTAAGGTCAGAGGGGCAACTCCTATTTGCTGGCAAATAGACTCCTTAAAGCATGATGTGATCAAAGGGACAATCCAGAACAAAGCCAAGGCACAATTGCCTGGTTTACTAACATCACATACACTGAAGTGAATTTGATATTCAAAGAACACAGTATTAGGTAGCACAAGACCTCCAAATTTTGTGCATGTAAAATACCTTGCTACGAATATTAAAATATTATTGTTGTTATTGCGATGTGTGCTACTAGAAGGGTAAAATATGATTACAAAGACGAGCCTGCCCATGCACACAGTCTTGTACACATTGCACACGATGCATTAAAAATGGAATTCTGCAACAGCTGACAGGACAGGGAAATGAGGGGAGGAGAGGGGAAGGGGAGGGAGAGGAATGGGGACAGGGAAAAAAGAAAAGAGACGGAGTCAGGGAAATGTAGGCCCCCAGGCACACAGCAACAATTTATTCAACCTGCCTGTTAGCTGTCAGGGTACTTCAAGCTCACTAGAATATGTTCCAGTACTGATAAAAAAAATGTGTCACACAGAGATGGAGGAAAAATAGAAACGTGTGTTGAAATTTGTGGTCAGAATCCATAATCCCTATTCAGCAATGCCTACTAAATGAAAAAAGAACAAGCAGCAGTAAACACTTTTTACCCGACCTTCAGCTAGGATTTTTATTGTTGGGATTGTTTGAAAGACTGGTAGAGATGCACCTTTGTTTAACATTTGCACCTCACCTCCTCTACGGCTGTCTGCCTGTGTGTGCAGGCACACATCAGGCTTTGCCTAATGATTTTTCTAATTTAAAGTTCAGTTAATTTTGTGTAAACTATTAGTGTTTATAAGAGTTATTAAACAAATGTTCTTTTTCTTTGCTTTATGAATTCCTTGCATTCACAAAATATTTTTAGGTATTTAGTGTCCAAATTTCAGCTGTGTCTCCAAATATTTACTAATTTTGCTTGGTATTGTTTCTGTGCCTTGGATGAATAAGTAAAGGAAAACTGAAAAAAAATCAGGAGTGCCACACAAATGCACACTTTTGGCACAAATCTTCAAAGCAACGTACGTCTGCACAAACATACATTAGATTTTCATTTTTTGAAACAATTTTCTGGGGGGGAAAAATTATCTAGAGGAGCTCTAGAAAGAATTCAGCACTGAAAACAAAACTGTTACTTATCTATAGCTGCATGCTTTTCATTTAGTAATAGACACTTAAAAATCTACAGTGTCTGTTTTTGTTAGCTTACTTTCATTCCCTAGTTTATCATCTGAATATCTGCCCACAGCTAGTGTTTCCTAAAGGTGTTTCCCTGTATCGTAAGCTGAAAAATTTATGGCATAAGGAATTGTTTGTTGGTCTTTTTTTTCCCTAGTGACAAGTAATACCTTGCAACAGATGCCATTCATTTCTTCTGGGTGAGCTTGATTCTTATTGGGTTTGCAAGGTAATATAGGGAATGGATTGATGAATAGTGTAAAGTAAATGAGTTGAGAAAAGTAATACTTTAGGAAAAACAGAAATGGAGCTGGGGTTTGAACATTGTGGTGGAGACAAAAGTGTTTGTGGTTAATGAAGAAAATAATTGGAAAGGGTAAGTTTTACAGCCTGCCTTGGCTGTTCCTATTAGAAGATCCAATCTCCCATATCCACAGGATGACAACTTAAAAGGGATCTTAGAGGCTCATAAAGCCCTCAGTGTTACACCATAAAGCTACTCTCACGAAGAATCTACGAGGACACGGCAGTGAAAAACTGGAGTCCTTTCATTCCTCTGACAGAGAGAGCAGGAAGACTAGAAAGACAAAAATATAGAGCATCACACACATAAATAACCTACACGCATAAAATTAAGCCACAGTGTTTAACACGACGATCTTGCAAATGCCCTTGGGAACACTAGCTGCTGGTAACAGTGAGTTTGAACAGATCTGGTAAGTTGTGGCTAAAGCATCTAAAATAGGATTTTCAGTGGCACTCAATGTAGATTTAACTGATCTTGCCAAAAGCAGCAGGGATTTTTAATGCTGCCTTCAACAGAAAACAGAGTTGCATCATGGTTTCCTTTTGAATATAGCTCTACTAATGATTTGTCTCTGGCTGAAACTGCAAAAGTTTTCTGCAGTATAAAATTTGCCACACAAACAGTCATGGCTTTGGTACCTGAGCATTTGATTGCTATAAATCCCACGTTGGGCAAGGTGCCACACTGAAATCAAGGTAAACAAACCACTGCAGCACTCTGGGACCTTCTGGTTATAGGGGATTTCACACCTGGGGGATGTTACATCAGTGCTCTGGGCAGATCTACACGGTGCCAAAGAATAAACTGGTAGAATTCAATGTGTTGGTTTTAATCTAAAAAGCTCCAAATGGTTTAAGAATATGCTTAAATGAGAATGTGCCTTCCCCTGCATGATAGATACCCGCAACTATTTCATCATGAACAGAAAGGGTCTGTTGGTCTGCATTCACTGAGTAGAATTGCACATCAGAAACGAAACGTGCATGGTGCGGCCCCTTGCTCATGCCCCTATCTCTTTACTTTCCAAGGATACGGGAGAAGAGGCAGCTGACATTCAGAAAGAGCAGAGCCGTTATTTAGCTTTAGCGTGGTTATGGTTTTCTTCTATGCTATTTATTTTGCACTTCTAATTGTGGACTCCAAGTTATGTTGGTCATCCAGAATTTGGGATAAACATTCTCCTCATTGCTTCCACCATTACAACATTGAAATGATTCTACAAACACAGAATGACTGGAGTTAAAGCACATCATAGAAGATTTCTTCAACAGTCAAGAAAATTTCCCTGTAGAAAGTTCAGGATCCTTTTTTTGGATCACATTTAGTTATATAATTAGAGGATAAATCTCTCTCACTTGCACTAAATTCTCAGAGGCTAAATGCATGTCACTGACTTGGATTTGATTTCTCACCTTACCGTATGCGCTAACATACGATCAGAAAAGACTTTTATTTTAAAGTGTTGTACCTTGCAGTGATGTACCTTTAGCAGAATTAATATGCCTTGAAGTTCTACTCCTAGGTTTAACAATAATTCTGATGAATCAGGTAATGTGTAACATTTTACATCAATCTTTTTTATTCTTCCAGGAAATTAACAGAGTTAATTGTAGATTAGATGACCTAGGTGCTTTGCCTTTTCTTTTGTAATCACTATGAGTCTAGTCTGTCAAAAAAATGAAGGTAAAATTTCAAAGATGAAAAGGAAAGCGCACCTGCCAAAATGTCTCACTAATTAAAATAATTTAAAAAGGAGGTTATTAAATACAATTTGTTCTGCATTTCATGTCAATGAAATATACTTGAACATTTCAAGCCCTTTCTCACCGATTTTTCTAATCACAACTTCCTACGTTGTCACAACTTGGGAATCCCAATGCATTATTTTTGCAAGTGCATACATTGACATGAAACAGTGACTATTCAATTTATATCAACACTGCTACGCCCTATCATTGTTCCCACCACTGAAGAAAATGTTCTGTCAACATGATGATAGATGGCATGGAGTCAGAACAGTGCAATTAACGTTTCTTAAGCTTATTCTCATTTAAGTAGGATAATAGAATTTGGTTTCTCTTTTCAGGGACTTTCGAGTTTTCAAAATTATTTTACAGTATGCAGAAGCTAAGCACCTTCTACGTTTCTTATGAAACAATTGTGCAATTTTTGAATTAAACATTTGCTTGTCCTTTGAAAGAAAGATAACTCTCATTATAATTAGTCCACAAAAATGTAACAGTAAAAAACAAGACCTCCCAAATAACAAGATTTTAAAATACCGTTCAGATCTTGTGTTCTAATTTGTTTTCTGTTTTCCTGACTATGACTTTAAAATGCATTCTCTTGAAGTTTTTAAGCATTCCTCTGGAAGCTTATTCTCTACAAGAGAGTTGAAAACTCTTCTTTTAAATGAAGAAGGAAAAAAAAAGGTTTAAAATTCTGATGTTGTTAGTATGAGCTAGGAGCTGATGGGAATTTCAAGACTTGAAACAAGAGTGCAAGAGGAGGAAGTGTTGATTAACATACACAGATCTTTTCCCGGACACAACAAAGGAGAACCAGCACACCTGAGTCCACTTGTGACAGCTCCCGTTTAAAAAGGCTAAGTGACTTTTCAAAGTCACACAGGGATGACTTTGCCTTCTGATTTTTGTTCTCTTGCTCCATTAGATCTCCACAGTCCTCCACACGCATACTGACAGGAGGATGTGCATGAGCTAGTCGTGACTGACAGTTTGCTGTACTGTCATCACTACATGAGAAATATTAAAAGAAAAAAGGAACTACAGACTACAAAGCAGGTTGCAGAAAACCTTGAAATATTACTTCCCAACTTTATAAATACCTCACGAGGTCAGTCAAAGGTATACTTTTATCTCTTAGGAAACATCTTCTGGTTGCATATTTAACTTTCTATCTTTCGTCCTAGTGGGAAGAGAAAATAAATAATGGAGTACCTCCCAGCATAACAGAAGACCTCCTTACTCTTGTGAAAAGATGTGTGGTTTTGTTTGGCGGTTTTGTTTTTAAACCTTGAGTAATCCCACTGATATTACATTTCACAAGATTATATTTCACAGAATAAAAGGGTATCTAGTAACTTCTCCAAATGAACTCTTAAATTGGCCTACATTGGTCAGAGCATTTCCTTTATGTTGGTTAGCCTGCCACAGATTCAACAGAAAACAATGTGCTGTATTGCAGGAGGGATGTTATCTGCGATACATTATCCTATTCCTACTGTTACCTACCTGTAAAAGAGCCAGGACGTCACAAAATAGCTGTAGAGGCTGCCACGGTGAGTAAGGGAGATCCTCACGATATAGACACTCAGCAATGAGCCTGACTCCTCTACAGCCTCTGACATTTACACTTTCAAAGAAAACGTGTAGTGAAATAGAGCAGCCAGCCCAGGCGCAGAAACAGGTAATCTTTCTACAAGAACTGAGCAGGATATTGGAGCAAAACAATTCAGCATCTGGCTAAAGATCCAGCAATGCTAACTTGAGCATCGCTCCAGACTCATCTTGGAACAACAGTCCTGGCTGATCAAGCTATAAATGAGCACTTCCCAGAGACCAGGGTGGGCCACAGAGGTCTCTTTACTCCTTTGTCACCAGCTGGCTGAAGAAACTGAGCTTATTTGATAGAGCAAGGGGTGCCAGGAGGAACTACTAAGCACCTAAGGGGACCATCGGTGGGAATAAAGCAGAAGAGTATTAAATGGAACCTTAAGAAATGAATATCAAGCCTCATACCTTTAGCCAATTAAATACATAAATTAAAATAAAGAAATACATAAAAAAAACCCCATTTACTGCTGGGATGTACTGCTGGGATCCACCATATATATCTGGTGGATGAAAGCATTACAGAAATCACTGCTATAAACACATTTCTTTTAGTTTTTTGGTTTTGGGTTTTTTTTCAGGAGTAATGTGAATTAATCTTTATCAATTATTTCTTACAAAAGAACTGACAGTGCTAGTGCAGAACAGTGCACTAGCACTTACTTGCAGTGACTGAGGAGGAATATGAGCTAATTTCATATATCTTTGTGTACAGTAAAAATTAAGATAGGTAGTTTAACTGAATTCTCCTTGCCTTACATAAATGGTAGTTTTTGTGTTCAGGATCTGAGATTTATCTTATGACTTCTCTCCTAATTTTATGTTTCCTTTCCCTTACATTGCTGAAATGAACAGTTAAAGACCGATGATGGTCCATCTAAATGCATGTATAGAAAAATATAAAATGCATTATTTGATTTTTCTCCCCTCAAAGTAAAAATAAAAGCATGCTTTACATGCTCATCCTATGGCTTGATAGCTGAGGCAGAGTTGAGAAAACTTCATGTATTGCAGCTTCCTATACAATTTAATTAATCCTTCACACCACTATGAGTAAAGTAATGCATAATCCAATAGGACTTCATTTGTAATTTATCATCAATTATTGTCCCTCATTGTAGTGTTAAATAATACCAACCTCATTTAACGTGTGAAATGAGTCCCATTGATTCCTTTGTCTTTGTAATTGAAAGGGACATTCCCATCAGTTTCATTAGAGGTTATTTGTCCTCTAACACATCAAACAAGATTTAAAGCTTAAATATAAAAAAAAAAAAAAAATCCATTACAAAACACAAATAAACTGAAAGGTAAAATTTATAAGGTCAGTGAAATACTAATATTGGGTTCAGCTACCCAAGCATCCTGGAGACAGCATATTAGCAGTTAGTACATGATTTCCCTGTGAAAATTGCAATAAAAGAAATGACTGTAACTTAAAATCAATGTTAATATAGAGAAGTATGACAATACACATTGCATGCTAGTGTACATTTCTGAAAAATGTACTTTCATAACTGCTGTATCAGTAGCTATGCCAGTCACACTTGTGTCACGCTCTGATTTAGGTCCTAGAGAATGCTGGGACAGCAGAAGCATCACTATGCAATCGTATTATTTTGGGCTTAGGAAGAGAACGTGCTTTTTAAGGAAGCAATCCAAGCCATAGATGAAAATCAGTCCTCCCTAATAAGTACTGGAATTGCCAAAGGAGCTTACAAATATGAAGGTCCACATTTACTGGGCAGGGCAGTTAACTCTTTTTACGCTGGAATAGGCATGAAAGTGTAGTGTAATAATATCAGGACCTAGGCGGATGCTCAAGAGCCATAGTAGACTATAGAAATATGAGCAACTATTTCTTTTGTCTTCAGAAGTTTGGCACATTATTATCTATGTTTTTTAAAATATTTTAGTTGTGTTCTTTAGCAACGTGGTGTACTATCTTGACCAGGAATCACAAAGCAGAAAAAAAATAGCACTTAGCTATCTCAGAGAAACCAATCACCTGAGTATTCATTGAGTTCAATATTATTATTCATGCATGAAAGAGGTACTTGTGACAAGCAGTTATAGATTAGAATTGATTCTTCACATTAGGCTTTCAGAATGAACCTTTGCCTTTAATGTGTTACGTATTTCCCTGGTGTGAGAGTCCAGTTTCCTTCCTCCCCTTTATGGAGAGAAAGCAAAGCAGAACTGTATCTGTAATGTCATGTTACCTTGGGACTCCAGTCTGTACTGCAGCCCAAACCCCCAGATTATCTTCAGTCTTCACATGTTGGTTCACATTCTGGCTTTCTTGGCAAGAAAATTCAGATACAGCGTAGGGACTGGCTAACACCTGAGCTTTGATTTTATGGGGAGCAAGAGTTGAAATGGTTCAAGACCAGTTATCTCAGGCAATACAGATATATTGCCTTCAATTTGAGAAAGATGAGGGGAAAAAAAAAAACTATTAAGCAATTAGTATCTCACAACAAAGAAGTAAGCTGAAATTTCACAAATTTATCAGGAGGTTAGTGAAATGCACAAGTAAGATAGTATAGCTTAATATTTTGTAACACGTGTTTCCTGCTTTCCGTCTGAAAGTATGTTTTAGTTACTGCACCAAGAATGTATCACCTTAGCAAGGTTTCTGTAGTTAACTAGAGTTCTTCCCCATATGTAGTCTGCTCTATCTTAAAATCCTTTCTTGGAAGATCAATATGTAGTTAACATTTATATGACCTAAGGCTTAGCTTGAAAACTTTGTACCTGAATACCATTTTCATCTTACTCATGTTTT
Organism: Mycteria americana; assembly: GCF_035582795.1. Taxonomy (NCBI): domain Eukaryota; kingdom Metazoa; phylum Chordata; class Aves; order Ciconiiformes; family Ciconiidae; genus Mycteria; species Mycteria americana. The sequence continues at coordinate 109,311,918 of NC_134365.1, read as the reverse complement.
ATTTTCTCCATAAACATGTCAGGCATATGTTTCTGTAAGCATTGGTTCTCCTTTCCCTAAATGTTTTTTCGCATCTTCAGGATGGACCTTTTTTCACAAAATGGCAGTCAGGAAGTTTCTTGGATTATTTAATGCATACAATACATATCTAAGAGTTAATTTCTGTTTTATGAAGCAACAACTCAGTTTCATTCACAGACTCGAGCAAAATTAGCAACCGTTAATGAGCCTTGGCATACAGACTAATGCAACAAATACATGTTTACTTCCATAGCTTTATCTGAAATAATAAAGCTATCCTCTATTTCATATTCTAGGCTCTCTTACCAATACTTTAATAGACTATAAATAGAAGCACATCTCTAAAGTAAAGGACTGACAGGAAGAAAGTATCACAGGCTAAAGTTTTTCCCAGCCCTTGAATTTTGGAGGAAAAAAGGGAAGCAACATTTTCTCCTACATAGACGTATACACAACAGTATCTCAGGTTTCCCCACCCTCTGTGAATACTGAATCAAGAGCTTTATAACACTATGGGAAGGTCAATGGTCTTAGGCTACTTGAAGAAGAATTTCAAATGGGGAAGTTGGTATGAAACCCGAGTGGTCCCTGGCACCAGCCTCCCGCATGACAGATTTCCCCCCTGCCCCGTCACAGCTCCAGCGTGATACTGATGGAAAGCCATCAGCTGCTTTAGCTGCCCCTCTGGGGTGGGGAGCAGAGAGGAAATCTCAGGTAAAGGTCTTTAGGTTTTTACAGAAAGCAACTGCCATAATTTCCATCTGGGAGATGATACGTTTAACAGAAAGCTCTCTCCAAAATTCAGCACGTAATCTATAAATCAAACCACAGACCCAACAATAACATGAAAAGAAAGAGAAAGGCAACAGAAGATGATGATTGAGGGCATTTAAAGAAAGGAGCTAATAAATAACAGCAGAATAGAGGACAGGAACAAAAACAAGGTGAGGAGTGGGATGAGTAAGGGAAGGGCTGAATGGAAGTTACAAACAAATTAAAGAACTTCTTCAACCTCCTCTTTGTTATTTTTGATACCACAGAAGTGTTTACAATGTTTCTATAACACTTTTTCAGTGTGCACTTTGTGACTTCCTAATCTTTAAACATTTTTCGTAATTACGGACATTCACATTTGACAATTCCTCATTCATTCCCCACTTCAAGGTACTGTCTCTAATTTTGTGCTACAACACTCTTGCACCAGCTTGAATAATTACGTCATTATTTATTTTTTGCGTTATTCAGAAGTGAGTCTTAAAAGAGCTCCGTAGAAATTTTAAGACACATAACTGTCTTTATGGTTGGGATTTCCACTATTCTCAAAATAAACACATCCTGCTGTCTTGACTGGCTTAGAATGGTCTGTATATTCCCTTGATTAATAGTAGATGTTTTGTTTTCCTGCTCAGCTTGATACCTTGAAAAAAATACTGAGTCTATGCAAAAACTTCCTACATCAAATGAAATTATGGATTGACAATATACTACATCTTCACTAACTCCTTTTTTGGACAACCTAGCTGGACAAGGTAGAATGAAGTAAACTCTGTTGTACAAAGGTATTCTTAGTGTGTGCTAGAATTAGATAGCTTGCTACTAATTCATATCTTACATTATTGAATAGTATTTTCCCTGTGTTCCTTGGGAACAGAAAAAAATGGAGAGTAATGGGTGTCTTGTAATTGGAAACTGAAGGAGACTTCGTGTTTATGTTTGCTATTGTTCATTTTAATGTCCCAGTATGGTTTCTTTATGATATCTGGTTGGCATTCTGAATTTCATTAAGTCTACTGGAATATACTATGAAATATGAAACTATATAAGCAAAAAAAAAAGGGGGGGGGGGCTTAGCTTCTTTCTGTCATTTTCTTTTTATTCAAAAAGACAGAGTACCTTAACGCCACCTCAGTAGTAAAGCTTTTATACATAACCTCTACATTTTGTATGTATCGAATATGTTTTACTTCATTACAAGGGCAACTTGTATATCACAAAAGGTCACTTCCAAGAAAAATATTCAGCTGTGTCCATCCAGAATCTGTGAGGAAATCCCAGGGTATGGAACTTAAAGCACCACCCTGGCTAAAGCACAATGTTCCCTTGCATGTTTCATTCTGAAGGATCAAAAGTCACTACTAATTTTGATCTTTTTTTCTTTGAAAAGGTAGTATATCTTTCAAATTAAACAGGAATTTAAAGGTCAGAATCACTAAACTCAGCCATTTGCTCTCTGATATAATATAGAAACATTATAATACTACCACAATAACAAGAGAAAAGTTCTTGATAGACATAAATAAAATTTCTATTTTTGGTTACAGAATTTAGCCCTTTTCTGTGGCCCTTTGAAAGCAGTCAACTTCCTGAATATTCTTTTAATTTGTTTCCAGATTCTTATGGTCCACTGAATAATGTCCTTCTGAACAGAACAGTAGGAATACTTTTTCTCCACTCTGCTGGCAATGACAGCAATGCCAGAAAAATATCAGAATGTATGAACTTTTTCATGCGACCCAAAACATGTAGATTCTCTTTATATTACAGAATTTTGAAATATTTTTAATATGTTTTTATTTAAACATAATGGAATTAAATTGTGAAGCAAGTTCTTTTTACAGAAGAAAAATCAACTTACTTGGTTTACAAAATGTTAAAACACTGAAGTGGTTTTAAACTTATTTTTAACCAAATTAGCATTTTTTTTCTTTTATGAATGAAGTGGATATTAATCTTTACAACTATAGAAGTAATATTCAAATTAAAGATTTTCCTTTCTGGTCAAAGGACATCGTGGTTTCAAGCCAATCACAGACTTCATTGTTATGCATTGACATACTTATGACCATCAACTTCAATGGAGCTCCACTAATATATAACAGCTAATGATCTGCTCAAAATTTCTACAAATATTTTAAGTTCTATATGCTTTTTTGGGGGCTTTGCAGAAAAGGACCTGGGGGTCCTGGTGGACATCAATTTTAACATGAGCCAGCAGCGTGCCCTTGCTGCAAAGAAGGCCGATGGCATCCTGGGCTGCATTAGGAGGAGTGTTGCCAGCAGGTGGAGGGAGGTGATCCTTCCCCTCTGCTCTGGTGAGACACATCTGGAGTGCTGCATCCAGTTTTGGGCTCCCCAGTACAAGAGAGAGATGGAGCTACTGGAGAGAGTCCAGCAAAGGGCCACCAAAATGATTAAGGGACTGGAGTGTCTCTCCTATAACGCAAGGCTGAGAGAGCTGGGACTGTTCAGCCTACAGAAGAGTAGGCTCAGGGAGGATCTTGTCAATGTATGTAAGTATCTGAAGGGAGGGTACAAAAAGGACAGGGCCAGGCTCTTTTCAGTGGTGCCCAGTGACAGGATGAGAGGCAAAGGGCACAAACTGAAACACGGGAGGTGCTGTCTGAACATCATTCCTGATGATGTTTTCATTCCTTGTTTTACTGTGAGGGTGACATAGCACTGGCACAGATTGCCCAGAGAGCCTGTGGACTCTCCATCCTTGGAGTTATTCAAAAGCCACCTGGACATGGTCCTGGGCAGCCTGCTTTAGGTGGCCCTGCTTGAGCAAGGGGATTGGATGAGATGACCTCCAGAGGTCCCTGTCAACCTCAACCATTCTGTGATTATATTACAGAAATGTCCAGTCATTCTAGCCAAGACTGCACATACATGGTTAAACAAGACAAACAAAAGGAACAGAGGTATGAAGGGAAAAACTAACTTTGCTTGCTAGAATAGAAATGAGCACACCTGAGTCCCGGAGCAGTGCTGTAGTGCCTGGAGCAGGGACTCTCAAGCTGAGGCATTCAGCAGCTAGGTGTCTGCTACACCACTGCTCCTCCAGGTATGCCACAAAATAAACAAGATCCATGACCAGAAGCTGTCACTTTGATAGACAGACTTGTCTTCATCGCTGCTGCTGAAGGCCTGAATTAGTCTAATGGAACAGCCACTCTTAATTTTTACATATATACAAACAGAATATGTAAAAAAATGTTACTGACCTCCAGCATTTCTATGGCATTCAGAACTTCAAATTTCTCTGGCTCTTTAAACTGCTAAGTAGTATCTCAACTACAGAGCATTTTCTTTGTGGTAAATACCTTATACAATCCCAAGGTTTATCTTCTTTAAAATAAGCTAGCCCTCAGAAGCTTAACATTTAAATCAGGATTACTTCTCAACCAAACCAACACAGGCTGCACTTGAATATTCCAAATCAATGCATGACTAACAGGATTTTTCCTGCCGCAGACTGGCTAAATTCAAATGTAATCTTAGCTACTGCTTCCTTTCTACTGATTACAGTCAAGGATGTAGCCACCTTTGCTGCCTGGGTGAACTCTTTCTGATATCTTAATGCAATTTACAGTACACCCGGGATAATCCTTTGTTCAGTATCGCTGAAGTGGCTTTTTCACTGACCAGCAGTTTTGAGGAAAGCTCTAGACATTATCAATTAGCAATTGTTAATTAAAACTGTTTACTTTGAAACTCATTTTAATACATATAGCTGAACATATAGCTTTTAAATCTTTGATTCTGTGAATATTAATTTTTTAGATTTCTTAAAATATTTCATTTTATCCAGACTAACCATTTAGTTAGATGCCAGTACCTTATTCCAAGGAATTTCAGTCAAATATGTATGCACATTTATGTACACTCAAGCACTGTACTTGGTAATTTCAAAGACAGTATCAATATCTGATATCTCTTTTTGATATCAGTGGAAACATCCTCCAGCTTTGTCATCAGATGAAAAACTTGTTCATAATGTGAATCCCAATACTGGAGCATGCTCCTCCCTTACAAAGCATCTCCCCTTTCTGATGGTTCTTCCTGTTCCCTGGCCAGTAGGTGAGGGAAGGCAGCTTCCCCTGAAACACAGAGGTTGACTCACATATTTTGACTGCAACTAAAGTGCCCTTCCTCTGCATTGTAGTTTAAGGCCAACATTTGCAGGAGGCTTCAGGGTTTACTGGCCGACTTTGTTAAAGGAACCATGATTGCTTAACAGTGGGTCAAAACTGCCAGAGACTCAGTTAACTATTTCACCTTTCTCAGAACAGGCAGCAAAGGCAGGTAACAATTCATACTTTTAACAGTTAATATGAAAGTTGTATTGTTCCTTTTTTGTGAGATAGCAATGCAGACAAAAGGCAAAAAAAAATGTTCCTGGTAGACCTTCTACTATTTACAATGGTATTATATACCATTTTGTCCCTCTTACACTGAGCTGAATTCCTTTGGGAGGCTGAATAATGACCATTGTCTCCTAACCCCTGCACAAGGCAGCTAAACTAAATTGATTAAATAGCCTACTCCCTTTTGTCTCTTTTCAGTCATCTGCATGCCTTGACCAAATAAAACAATCTTTTTCATCCATTCAAGTGTATTTTGCATGTGTGCTCGCAGCTTTTCTCCCCCATGTTTGGGGACAATGCCTATTTATGAGAATCCTCTGGCAACCCCTTTCCATCCTGGGCTGCACTGAGTACCCAGGCGTGGTAAGATACGTTTACCCCTGCGTTGCTGCGTAAGAGCAGCACAAAGCAGCTGGAGAATATTCCTGATATCATTCCTTTACCTTTTCCTCTAAAATTCTTCTTTGAATTTGATGTACCTGTTTTCCCTACGTTCATGGCTCCCCTCACTGCTGTATCTAAGCACTGTATCACTTTTTGAACGTACTTATGACACACTTGTGAGAAGGGAAGTATTTTTATTCTCCTTGCACTGACCTGGACTTGAGGTATGGAGAGTCTAATGGAGAAAAACCCACAGCTTAGAGGGAATTCCCCCATCCTTAGGCAATTCTCTAAACATTTCAATCCATTAAGAACTGAAAAGGAAATAAAATTATGTGTTGTATCTGTTTGCCTCTTCCAGAACAAATCATGAGAACATCTGAGAGATAACACCAATCTGCTTTTGGAATAGGGACATTAGCTGCTATCACACTAAGCAGCATTAAGGTCAACAAGTAGACGCTTCAAGTAGAGGAGGACTACATTCAAAAACTCAAAGGTCAACAAAAGTTATTGTAATCTGAAATTCTTCAACTAGCTAATTCTATAAGCATAGAAAAATCCTTGTTTGTTTTATGAGGAAAAAAAAAAGCAAACTACCCCACATTGTAGTTATGTAAGTGAATGGTTGGATAACATTTTGGAGCAGAAGCAGTACAATGAAATGGTCAGGAGAGTATTTACTGCATTTTCCAAAGTAACAGCACAAAGTCATGCTCTAACTTTTTATTTTCTGTTTTACAAGTGGGAGTTTCCTTCCCATTCTCTTGCAATGCAACTGAAGAAGGTCACAAGTTCCCGGGTGACCATCTTTTGAAGGCAACTTCCATTCTTGTTCCTCCAAGCTCCTTTATATCAGCACACACCAATGTCAAATGTAATTGCTGAACATAAAAAATTTCCTAATCAATGAGAAGGCCTAAAACGAAATAAATGGGTGGAACTAAACCATTAACTGAGCATTGTTCAGCATAGGAAGTGTTCTAGAAAATATGCTGCAAGATGAATTAACTTGAGATATTACTAAGGAGACAATCGAGATCATGTCTGCCAAACTATAATTTAATCTGCTCCAAAGCAGAAAAATTAGATGGAACGGATATTTTCCATTACAGTGAAATGTTAAGCTAGTTGCGAGACACTTCTGTTTCTCTTGCTATTGTGGACATTTCTGTACACTAATTTGTAGTTTTAAAGCAGATCAACCTAAGGTTATTACCTATCAAACAGCCAAAGCGGGCAGACCTCTTCTCACAGCACATTTTACACCGAGGGAAAGAAAGAAACTGAAACTTCTTTTCATTTTAGCTCTAACCCATTACTAAAATGGAGACAGTGGGATGGATTTTAGCAAGTAATAACACAGTCAGTCTACCCATGGAAACAGGTACAGAGAGCTCAGCAGCTGTGATCAATGAACGAACATATCTGCACTGCAGTGACCTGATTGCAAATACAGAAATAATCCACAAAACCCCACTTTAACTAGAGACTTCACCCAGATGGTAGGCTTTGTAACACCTGAAAGACATCCTAGTTCTGATAATCAGGACAGAAAGTCAGAATACATTAAGCAAAGATCAGCTGTAAAGCTCAATTTAGTCTGCAGTGAAGTATAAAATAAGAACTCCTGCTATGCTGTGGATGTCCACCCAATCATTTTCACAGAAAGTACCTTGAAAGGTGTTACAGCCAAGATTCATATGAAGAACTGATATTTAGTCAAGCCAAAAGCAGATCAGTCCTTTGTTCAGTCACCAAAATTAAAGGTGAGTTAGATAAGTTGGGGAAGAATAGTTTCAATTTTTCACTCCATGTTCTTCATTTGCTTTTAACAGACATTTTCTGTAATGTTCATAACTACACAATCTGTATCTGCAGGAATCATAAACTTACAACTGATTAAGTGCAGTTCCTTTCCATAAAAGCGTGACCTGCTACTGAAATTAAAGATAGAAAATTTATTACAATGGACTTCCCATTTATGTACTAGCAAACTTTAAGAAATGTACTGTAATACACGCTCACACTTAATTTTCAGCTGCTGGATAGATTGCTGTGGAAAATATGTTGAAAAGTATCCCATAGGTTATATTAAGGGCTGATGGCATTTTCACTACTGGCAGAAGGGATGATAAACATCTGCCAGCAATAGAAGGAGACTAGACTGACTAGAGGCTATGAGAATTTGCTTAAACTGTTTATCTTTACATAAAATCAGAGCATGTGGTCAACTGCAGAGACTAGAAGGGAGAATTACTCCTACAGCAGTCAAGGTCTAAGTGACCATCCCACTGAAAAACACAGATATGATCATGCACTATTGGGTTTTACCAAACATTTTGGTTCTTCCAGAGAACTGAAGAAAGTCCCTGGGGGAAGAGCCAAGGGACCTTTCCAGGCACTGCCCTCAGAACCCTCAGCACCTTCTGAGTTACAGGACAAAGTCGCATTTTAATATTGCTACCTCATAGCCAGGCTAAGGATGGTTTTGCCACAGGTAATAATAATAACCCATTAGTTATGCCTCCAGCTGTCTGGCTGAAGTCGTATAAGAGTTTTCCTAACTACAGAAACAAAAATCTAATAAAATACAATCAGTGTATGTACACATTCCCCGCTCTGACAGACAACAAACCACTTGTGGAACTTTTTGATGAAATGCAAGGGGGTGTCAGCCATAGCATCTGTTCAGCTGGGGCCCTGGTTTTGAATGTAGCTGCGTGAATCTGGGATAATCAATTAGGCAGGGTGTCAGTATGCCAGCACAGATGTCCTCAGTCAATTGCAGATAATCATCAAGTTCTTTGAAATTTCCAGAGGAGATTGCATTACTCTTGGGACACCCTTGACCTGCCAACAGGAAAGGTTTCCCAGATAAGAAAAATAAAAGGATCATATCCTTTCCTAGTGCAGCAATATATATTGCAGGCTATCCATAACCTTGAAAGGGTTCGAGTGATGCACTGAGAGCTGGATGCATACTGCAGGGCAAGGGAGCAGTGCTCCACCCATCCCCTCCCACCCCCGCCAGTATGAAATCAAGACTTTACAGCATGATATGATCAATGGCATCAGTGATATCAGCAGACATTTTCCCTCACTCTCTTTCCCCGGGAAGACCAGCAGCTTCGTGGACTTGTAGCTTTTGCAAGGTCAGACAAAGGGAGAGGGTTTTTAATTTCAGTGCATGCTTATTCAAGATGGCACTTGGAATATAAACAACTGTGTGTGGAAAAATGAGACAAAACTTTGTTTTACAGGAACTACGAGAAACACTTTCCCTGTCAATGCTTCAAATTTTACTAGTATTGACTTCAAAAACTTCCTAAGTAAGAATAAAACAAACCTAATAAATTTTTTCCATATGATCCAGCTTCAAATGTGGTGTTAGAAATTTTTTAGAGCCGATCAAGGGTATCAGTGGTAACAGCTTGGAAACAAAGATGTCTTGATTTTTTTTAGAAGCACAGGGCAAGTTTTGAATCTGGTAGAACATCTTAGTGAGGAAACACAAATGAAGCTCATTTTGACTTAAACCATCACTGCACAAAGGATAACTATCACAGAAACAAAAGCCAAAAATGGCTATGATACCAAAGAAAGGGAGCTGGATCCAGAGGACTATTTAGACTTATGGTCACCCTATTCTGATTCTTAGTAAAATTATAAAGACAAACTATACTTTTAATTTTTTTTTTGGTTAAAGGAACTATCGATGTACAGTGGTGGGACAAGCATTAGCATCAGGAACTTATCTACATAGGAAAGGACACGCAAGCAGGGGAGTCTTTTATTCGGCTGAGGTGCATCTGGAAGGCCTAAGGACAGAAGAACTCCCACTTTTGCTGGAAATGCAGTTTGAACATTCAGGCAATTGGTGAGTGGGCCAGCAGCTTGCAAAAGCAGGTATTAGCTACTTGAGACAAACCCTAATGCCTCCTATTCACACTCCTTCAGGATAAAGCAAAGGAAAAATAACCCTTAAATAGAAAAAGAAAACAGATTACATCAATACTCTTAGACAACAAAGATAAATACAGCAAAATAGGTAGCTAGAGTTAATCATGTCTATGTTGTAGTCAGGGCTGTGTAGCTGAGAGATAAACCAGCCAATCTTTATCTGGCTTGGGTTTCAGTAGTCAATCAGTTGTGACAGCATAGAGCTCACCACAGGCTAATTCATATATAAATAACTTCTGTGACTGCAGTTTAAATATATATGGGCTTACTTGGGTATGCATTGCGTCTTTGGTTTTCTAAGTGAGGGTATTCACTCTCCACATACATTTGCTGTTTTATCACATGGTTGACTTAAAGCAGTGAGTTCCTAGCATATTGAATGGTATATAGTTTATTATTATTTTTGTTCCATTAAGCATTACTCAAAGCAAAATAAAAAACAAAGCAGTATTCTTTGTCTGCTGTTTCTGGAAACTTTGGATAGGTAGCATTAATTTTTCCAGCAAAGTTTTACCCATTTCAGTGAGACTACTATAAAGAGGGAAGAAATCAGTTTGAGTGCTCTGTGAAGGCAATGATGGCTATCTCTGTTCCTAAGTACTGATATAAAGTGTCAGACATTCTGTAAGTTACAGCAAATTGCTCATCATACAGTCAGGCTGAAGAGACAAGTGTGTGAAAAATGAAGTATTTCACATACATTAAAGAAATTCTTTCCCAGAGTTTGAGCATCCTACTGTATTGGTCATTTTTTATGACCATACTGTATAACAATAATGCCCATTTTGACACAGAAATACCGACATATCAATTCCTCTAAAATAAAACTACTTCAAAGTGAGACTATATAAAAATATTATTTTATGCTCTGTGCAGCATGCACAAAATTTGAGAAGTTTAACTTCCTCATTCTTTGGAAGGAGAGAAATAAAAATGCTCAGCCCTTAGCCGTGAGCTTTGTGAGTCTCAAGAAACCGATGAGACGGCAAGTTTTATGCCAATGCCATCGATCAGATGTTGCTGTCTCACAGGACTGATTTAATTGTTTTGGACCAGGTTGGACCACCCTTATTCTATTAAGAGTGTAATTGATTTCATTGTGATTGCTTGCAGAGAAAAGTCCTATCCAGTGTATATAAGAAATGCAGGCTCCTGTCCTAGAGAGCTAATGCAAGAGGAACACTCAGACGAAAATTACACTTCCACCTTTACAAGTTGTTTTTTTACATACTCTGCAAAGATTATATCCTTTAGTTGTGTAACATGGTGGGGTTTTTTTTCCCTTCAAGTAACCTCCCAACATTGCCATTAACCTACTCCAACACGAATATTAGCATATGCTCTGCTAACGTGTGACCTTCTAACAGACACTATACGCTTCCATTAGCCATGAAGGCATTTCCAATACAAGAATGCTTGTGTTAAGACAGTCCAAGTGATAAATGAAATGCATATTAAGCCTTAATTGTAATTAATTATAAGTACACATAACAACGCCCATGTTCAGTACCATATAAAATAGGATTGGTTTCTATTAACACCTATCAACGTGCAAGGTTTAGATAACAGTACAAATTAATACAGAAGAATGCTAAATACAAAATCAATGAACTTCATCCAAGTCTGTTGAATAATGAAAGGATTTTAATAATACCGTTGTAGTCAAATGCCTGGTACATGTTGCCCTCTTGTGGAATCCATGATAAAGTACAAGTTACTTTGTATTTATGATTTTGCACTGATATTTTAATGTCTGGAATGTAATGATTTATTAAATTCACGATGTGAGTAGTTTATAATGATAAACACTGAATATATTCTGTAAATGGCTACATTTGACAAGCAAACCTAGGTAATTAACTCTAGTAAATCAGACTCATGCACTGCAAATTGTAGAGCCTTAGAATAGTAGTCAATGTTTCATTTGTTCTTTTGGGAAAAAAAAAAGAAAATAAATATTATATAGAATTTTAGATACTTGTCGAAGTTAAAATTTTTGCTAACCATGCAAAATGGTATTTTAGAATTTTTAGCTGTTTGTTATTGAAAACCCCAGGCTTACCTCATCTATGACTGCTGCTACCTCTATCAGATACAACATAAATAGAATCCCTTGGATGCTTCATATTTCACTATCAAATCACTCACATTATTTAAATGCAGAGTAATTAAAATACTAACTTTCAAAGAACAATAAATTTAATCATCTTTTTTTCAATACGTATTTAAGAGAGCAATATTTTCCTTATGAACCAAGAAGAAAATCAGGAAGCCTGAATTAAACATTTAATCAAACATTAGAAAACTAGAAAATAGATTTTAATGAAACTAAAAGAGAAGAATCAAGAACTTCAAAGGCAGTTTAACATGCTATCAGGAGACTTTGAAAGAGTTAAAAATTGAACTGTATCTGAATTTTCCCAGGGAAAATCTGCTCATATAATAATATGAATATTTTAATTCCTTTAGAATGTCTTCCAACAGAAGGTAAGTTATATTTGACATATTTACATAGCATTATATTTAGGGCAACTTCAGATACCTCTGAGTGGTTGGTTTTGTTGATTGGGAGTTTTTTACCATTTCAGTTTGATTTCAGACATGAGTCAGTTTAGTACAACACTTGTACCCTTGATCAAAGATTTCCATCAGCTGTGGACAAAGGTCAGGTGTCCATGTTAATGTTATCAATGGTCTCTGATATGCTGACAGCTAGGTGTCACTGATACGTCTGCAGGATCTGATGGATTTGGTGTGATTGCTTTATTCTTCACCCACTGAGGTTTTATTTAGTTTGGAAGAAGGGGCTGAAGGGAAGTTGTGATTAGCTAACACGTTTCAGTTCACCCTGTCCCATGACCCTTTTCCTAGTGCTGGCACAAACTAAACATTTTACCTTCATTTGCCTGGATGAAATCAATCCAGGAGGGGCTTCAAAGTTTAACTAGTTGGTATCCCTGGATTGTCTCACAAAAAAAGTAAATTTACAGGATGTTTGAATTCGTTCAGTATATGGGATTGTTTATGGCAACTGTGAATGACCTGGGGCCACAATGTCATTGATAAATATTTGGATGAATGGAAGTCCTCAAACTTTGTTTTGTTTCTAGCAACTCCCTCTTTTCTTTTCTCCCATCTGCGGTTCTTGGCTACAGCTTCTGCCTGCTCTAGGAAAATAATGATTAATGAGCATCCTATAAGCTGAAGTTATGTGGACTGATAAGGCCCTAAAAAACTTGCTAGCATCCTCAGATGATTATTCCATGTTTCTTCTAGCCCAGTTTTCTAAAAAGAGTCTTGTATTTCTTGACCTTTTACCTCAGAATCTAAAACATCCCTTAAATCTGTTTCTGTGCTTTTATAGTATCAGAATGTGTATGTTTGTGTTTGTGTGTGTTTGTATACACATATATATGCCTTCTAACATACACTCATACATGCTTATTGGACCTAAATTACTTGAGTTACCCCTGCTTCACAGAAGTGTGTTAAAGGCAAAAGGCATCTGCAACTTTTAATGCATTATGACTTTCCTATCAGCAAAGGTATAACAAAATATAATCTCAATGTTATTAACATAGAAACAAAATTATTTCATAAGGCTTATGTCAATATGAGATAAGCTGATCTGACTGAGAAGTAATTTGGTTTTTTTTACTTTTTTTTTTAATGGTTTGTTTATCAGGGCTAGTCTGATCAATTCTGTGAGCCGACTGACCATGTAGCTTCACAAACATTAATGCTGGCTCAAGGGAAGCGGAAGGGATGCCTGGCAGAGAGCACTGGGGAGAACACAACCATCGCTTTTGTCAACGGTGTCAATTTACTTTGACTTGATTGAGATGTGAAGCAATACCAGTTAGATGACCTAGGTGAATTGAGGCTTTAGTGCTTTGAGGTCAATAATGCCCAGACTTTAAACCCCAAACCACCTACATATATCACAAAGCATTAGGCTCACATGTTCACAAAGAACAGCAGTACTGACATAGCCCCTGCCCTTTCGACGAGCTCCTGTAACTTTATTCATGAAGGAGCATCATGTAGCAGAACTGATCTCCATACCAGAAAGGTATGGATCATGAAACGTTAGGAGCAATTATCTTGACAATCAAAACGAGGATAAATGAAAACATATATTAAGGTGACTACTTTTATATTCTTGCTCAAAAGCAGATATAAATACAGCACCAGTAACTCTAGTAATATCTGGGTGGCAACTGCTCTCATTTCAAATAGTGAAACATATTTTCTTCTGATTTCTCACTTAGCCATTTACACCTTCATCTTATCTATTTGGTAAATTATCTTGGAAAGGTACCATTTACCAGAGTCATGAAGGAGCAGCCAAGGTACTTGATATTTCTGATGATTCTGGCAAATGATTCATACAGAGTGGAAAATCATCAGTGCACCAAAACCATTTTATCCATGAAAAAAACAGAAAAATGAGAAAAAAATATGAAAACTAGTCCTTCATATGCAGCACATACACAGATGCACATACACACACATACACAGAAAACTAAGTGAAATCTCTGCAGTTGTTTAAAATAACTTTTGGGCTCTCTGCAAGCCAGATACAGGCAAATCAGTGTTAGCAGGTTGGGTCTTGACCAGCCTGATGGCTTGCTCAGTCTAAGTTTTTATGATTTTAGTGTGATTAGAACTTCCTGGCAGGGCCCCCCTGTCTTTAGGTTACTTCTTCAGAGGAGAATTAGAGTTGTATCTGCATAAAATTAGGGGTGAAGATGTTTGGTGTGAAATGTTCCAAGAAAAAATGTTGGCAATATTGAATATTGCAGCCAATGTGGGGACAGGGTCCTAGCCTCCAGCATCCCTGCCATCTCCTTCATTTCCTCATGGCTTTAGGTGAAAAATACTAAAGACTTTCCACACATAAGCTTCACAAATTTATGAGTTATATGAGAAGAAAAGGATAAATCTTAGAAAGCTTGTCTGCACTTGAATGCAAAAGGAAAGAAAAAAGAAGGGATTCTAAGTTCATGCTTAGCAAGTAAATGGTCAGGATTAAGCCTGTTGTAATCAAGAATTAAGGTAACAGTCATACTAGATCTGAATTTCACCACTGCAACTTAGTGCAGAAGTAACTCTAGTGTGGCCTGTGAAATTTTTGCTGATAACTATGTTAGTAATTGATTAAGCGATGAAGTGATGACTGTGTCGAATGTATAAAATCATTATCTGATTTGCTCCTATAACAATTCCTTAGCATCTTACATATTCTGAAAATCAGGTTTTCAAGCAAGCAAAATTGCTTTCTGGTTTCTAACTGTCACTGAGTAATGCAGAAACACAAGCTGTTACTTGCAAGTCCCTTTTACTAACACAATGATCAGCCCAAGGACTATTAAGAAAGTCTGCAAACAGTCCCTTTGAGGAACAAATAAAAGCCATTCTGTGTATACAAAGTACTTTCAGTTGGATAAAACATTTCATGGGTCATGATCAATGTTTCATATCCTGATAAATTTAGATTAGCAGCTGTACTCCTTTACAAAGGTGAGTGAAAAAAGCTCCTTGTTCAATAGACCTTCCAAAGGCTGGATGTCTCAAAAAGCCTCTAAAATAGCTTTTCTTTTTTTTTCCCTCCAGAAATCAATATGCTTTAAAACATTTTACCTTCAAGAGTTATTGCACTTTAAAAATAATGTATTAAATGCAGGACTGTTCCCCAAAATATTTTTTAATCTAGCTCTCCCATATACAATGTTATTATATCCAAAGATACTACAACCCAACATGCAATGTTCAAAACATACAGTCTTCTCTCATGGATTCATTTTTATTTTTGGTATCCAGAACTCAAATAAAAGATCGTTATTTAACACACTTCATGGGAGGTAGGAAGGAGCGAGAGACCACAACATTAGCCCTACTGACATTCTTTGTGCTTTCCAGCTAGTAAAAGATTTATGTGGTACTTCAGTCTTCTGCTGACTTTGCTTCATAGTGAATGTGCATGTATAGCAACTTTATAACTAAAATCAGTGTAAAACTTTCAGATCCCTTGTTTTGTTTGTTAGTCTGTTAACACAAAGCTCTTCTTTGCAGTAACATCTTGACAGAGCAATACCTAATACATTTTGTTATATTGAATGCTATTTTAATTATCTTAACACAAGGCGTATATGAAAGCGTTACTACAACATATTAAAGCATTTCATCCTGTTTCTGTTCTAAAACTGAATCATGAGAATAATGATTTTCAAGCAAACCTGATTCTAAATACAAGGATAAGGAATATTAGCATTTGGTCCAAAATCTCCACAAAGTCATTAAAATCAGTGGGTTCTGAATTAGTGCATTAGCCTCCAGCAACAGCCAAGGATTAAAATGAGCCTAAAGTTAAAGCACATTCACAAAAGGAGGTTATATCTCTTTAATCATGGGATTTATAGCTTCTCTGTCATTTCTTATGGCTATCTGCAGCTTCTACATCTTCTGCTCTTCGCTTTAACTCTTACACATCCACTGAACATGATGGGTGACAGAAGCCATAATCACAGCTTGTGGTAACCCATGCAAGACCGCTTATGAGGTACAGGAAAAATATGATAAAGAAGAAGTCCTGGGCAAAATACAACGGGATTCAACATCATCTGACAGTTATTTACATAGGCCTCAGAATGTAAATTCTAAACCAACAAAATTGTTTATGTAAAGTATGATTTATTTTATTCACTCATATCAAGACAGCACTGAGAGGGATAGCAAAAGCTTGCCTAGGCCATTCCTCCCTCTCCCTGGCAAGAACAGACATGGGTTTGCTGAGTTGTTAGCCTATGCCACATTCCTGAAAAACTAGTCCAGGTGCTAGTCAAAGGGAGAGGTTAGGGCCAGTGGCAGTAGCAGACACTGCTGGCAGGACGCATCTCTCATTTTCAATTTTCCACCCACAGGAGGAGGTGCTACCCTTATGCCTTTTGCCTACCTAATGGCTATTGGCACAGCCAGCATAAAGGTAAAAAATTTCTCTTTGCTCTTCAGCCAGCACTCTGTCAAAGCTCTACTCCATAGCAGCTGGGAGAACAAAATTTATTTTTGCCTACATTGTTGAGAAGCCCTGAGTCAGCTCTGCTAGAATGATCCCTCATGATGAAAAACTTATGGCTTTTACTCTGCCTCCCTCCCTCCCTTTTAATATCCTTCCCTTTTCCCCACAGTGTTCTTCCCAATTGGATTTGGCAACCTCCCCAATTCCTGTTTAACTTTCTCTGTCATCATTTTCAAAATAAATGTATCTAGCATCATGCCTCTATTTCAAGACCTCTATCCTTTGTTTTCAGACTGATGGCTTTTAAAGGGTGAGCCAAATCCCTAAATGTTTTATATCAATAGTGTTCTTTAAGAGTTGATTTAATCACTTAGACAAGACACCTATGCAATTGCTAAGAGTAAAGTCACAACTCGTGGCCATCAGCTGTGAAGTGTTGTGAACATCTAGAGATGTTGGAATGTGCACAGTCAACTAAAAATAGTCAGCAAAGCACAGAAACTGACTCTGAAATAAGAAAGTAAATCAAGTAATACCCCTCTTTCCAGCTGCCGGCAAATTACCATTACCTCCACCCACTACAGGGCTCCAGCCCATTACAGCTGATGAAAATCAGCAGCACGAAGAGAACGGAGCTTTCCTTCAGTGCCGTCTGTACAAGAGCTCCGACAGGAGGGGAGGGGAAGGGAAGGAAAGGGTCAGCCAACCAACCTACTTGCTGGCACGCTAAACCAGCCCTAACTAAATCAGGGGAAAAACTACCTCTGGGTTTACTCCAGAATTTTGTGGGCTTAATTTACAAGGAAATTTTCCATCTCAGGAGAAAGTCACAGCTTAGAGAAACATTTAAAATAAATTGTTTGTTCCAGCACAGTATTTTAGAAACAACTTCATAAAAACCAGATATAAACATTTTCTTCAGTTTGCTGGAGATTTCTCTGGATTTCATTTTGATCTCTGTATTTTTCCCTTGCATTGGTTTACAGATGAATTCTTTGTCTATGATCTCGGAGAGTGTTTCTGCCACATCAACAAGTGAAAGGGAAGAAAAACTGACCTAGATACTAACACACTTTTACATCTTATTATTATTCAATTTTATGTGTGTTACTTGTTTACGAGTGGCACAAAATCTGTAGGAGGTAACTGCTATTCACACCCCACCTCTCCTTGCCCTCGGAATGGGGGAACGGTGCATCTGTGCTCAGAGGATGCCAGATCTCTGCCTGCACCCGCCTAGATTCAGCTGGCAGGCAGCCCTCTGGGGTGGCACAGCAGCTGGTAGGAGTTGGGACAACCCTTCAGGTTTCTGCTTTCTTCCTAAAACTGTACCAGCCATAGTCAAGATGTAGTCAAAATATCTGGATTACCCTAAGGTACGTGTAGTTACTAAAAGCCAGTGGGATACAGATTCCAAAAGAATACATCACATTCCAAAACTGCCTCTTGTGAAACTTCAAATTTCTCTGTCTGCTATTAACAGATTGCCTATCTTAGCAGAAACATATCAAAGTTTGATTCATTCTTTCTCTTTTTCCTAAAAATACGTCTAGAACCTTTAATGAAGAACTAGTTTCAGTTCAAAGATAGACATTCCAAATAAGTCATAAAAAAGTGGTTAGCTGCAGGTAGCAGAGCCAGGAGCTGCCTGCACACCTTCTGGGCCGGGGAGCACAGCTTTCGGGGGACTGTGCAGAGCTGGCTCTCAGTCAAAGCTGCCAAGGTAACTGGAACCAAGACCACATGCAAGGACCCACCCTCAAAAACACTGTGAGCAGAGACAAGTTTACAGAACCTTCTTATTTTTATTGTATTTAATCAGAGCCCAAGTATTCCAAGAGAAGCATCTTGAAATACATTACATCTCAGTTCAGTAATAAGAAAACTAGTCTTTTAGGCAACAACAGCCATAAGAAAACTAGTCTTTTAGGCAACAACAGCCAGATGAGAGGATCATGGAGCGTTCCCCAAGCAGAAGAAATAGAAATATTCTGTGTGCTGCCTATCCAAGTAGATGCTATGAGTCAACGGTAACCTGGCCTTCACATAGAATATGCAATGTCTAGCAGCAGAGTTAGGGGTAAACATCAAAATCTCATTTCCGATTACTGATCTGTGAAATGCTTGTTGTCAGCGGAAGAGTTTCAGAGAACAAATAATATCAAAAGAAACATCAGCAAACAAACTATGATATTTAATGAAGCATAAGATATATTTTTTATCTTTACTGACTGATCCGTGCATCTGCAGATCTAGTATTTCAGAAAATGCTGTTAACAACGGGAGAACACCATTTTTTTATAACGAATAGCACATTTTGTCTTCATGCACTTATTGAAGAAGGCAATAGCATTTCTAGGAAAACAAGTTGCAAGTTTTTTATTATTTAGCTAATTTCATGCTTTTAAAAGAAAGAACATCTCTTTAAGTGGAAATTTTGTCTGTAAGCTGTGTATTTTGTCAAAACAGTTTTTTTCTTAAATAACATTACAAATGTTTCTGACAATTGAAAAAGATGCCAGTAATATTGATGTTATAAATTATGAAACTTCAGCTGTTTAGAGTAATGGAGATTGAATACTGAGTAGATACATTGATGACAACTTGGAGAGTCAGTTATAGAAATGTATTTGTTTCATTCTGGAAATAAAATATGTCTCATTGGATTTTGTTGTCCACATGGAAGAATGCAAAATAGAATCCAATGATTGTAAATTGATTTTAAAAATATATTTTTACCAATAGCCAAACCATGCAGTCAGAGCTATGTTTATTTACAGTATAGAGTTTTGTAACTGTAACTAGGAATTAGTAACTGTCCTGGTTTCAGCTGAGATAGAGTTAATTTTCTTTGTAGTGGCTGGTATGGGGCTATGTTTTGGATTTGTGCTGAAAACAGTGTTGATAATACAGAGATGTTTTAGTTGTTGCTGTACTAGTCAAGGACTTTTCAGCTTCCCGTGCTCTGCCAGGTGCAGAAGAAGCTGGGAGGGGACACAGCCAGGATTGTTGATCCAAACTGACCAAAGGGCTATTCCATACCACATGACGCCATGCTCAGTATATAAAGCTGGGGAAGAAGAAGGAAGGGGGGGACATTTGGAGTGATGGCGTTTGTCTTCCCAAGCAACCATTACGCGTGATGGAGCCCTGCTTTCCTGGAGATGGCTGAACACCTGCCTGACCATGGGAACTGGTGAATTAATTCCTTGCTTTGCTTTGCTTGCGTGCGCGGCTTTTGCTTTCCCTATTAAACTGTTTTTATCTCAACCCTCAGGTTTTCTTACCTTTGCTCTTCCGATTCTCTCCCCCATCCCACCGAGGGGGAGTGAGTGAGTGGCTGCGTGGTGCTTAGCTGCCGGCTGGGGCTAAACCACGACAGTCCTTTTTGGCGCCCAACGTGGGGCACGAAGGGTTTGAGATAATGACAGATTTGATTGGAATGTGTCAGATAGAATTTATAGCTGTTATTGCTGTTTAGCTATTAACCAGCAGGCTTCTGTGCTTGCCATAGGCTTGCTTGCCTTACTGTACCTTAGAGTCTAGGGCTCGTTAGTGGCTGCTTTTTGCTTTCACTGCTTGCCGTGCTGCTGTACTGCTGATCACCTTACTCTGCTGTGCCTGGGAACATTTTGATAACAGCAATGGCCATGCGCCTGGGCTGGCAGATGGCCAGGGCATCGCTGCTGTTTCTGTGCTGCTGTACTGGACAGGCTGGAACTCCGCTGTGAACTCGAGTCGAAGGGACTGTGACCTGTGGATGAATCCACGTGGGAGCAGGACACCCCGAAGCGTCTGTGCCCATGGATTAGCCCATGCCAGAGCAGGTATATCTTGAAACGTCTGTGGCCATGGTTATGTCTGTGCCACAGCAGGTATACCTGTGAAGGAATTGTGGCCCAAGGATAAGTCCACGCTGGATAAGGTGCACCTCGAAGCATCTGTGGCTGTGGACGAAGTCCATGCTGCAGCAGGTACACCTTGAAGCATCAGTGGCTGTGCATGAGGCCATGTTGGAGCAAGTTTACTTCTGAAAGTACTGCATTCTGTGGATAAGTCCAAGCTGGAGCAGGGGCAAGGGGAGGACTTCATTGCAGTGTTAAACCTGGTGGTCTGGTCCAAAGGGACCAGGGGTGGAGATTGTAATGGAAATACCTTTAAATTGTTGTATCCCGGGATTTGAGTTGCATGTTGTGGGAATTACTATAGCAGGAACCCCTTGTTGCTAGCCAGGCTAGGAGCAAGGGGAGGAGTTCGTTGCAATGTTAAACCCTATATCCTGGCCCAAAAGAACCAGGGGTGGACATTGTAATGGAGATACCTTTAAATTGTTGTAACCCATGATTTGAGTTGCATGTTATAGGAATTACTACAGCCGGAACCACCTGAACCAATGGAGGACAAGCCTTACAAGAAGCAGTGCAAGTGCAGCAGTGACCTGACCTGAGCTGGCTTTGGTGCCCAATAACTCCAAGCAACACACCATCTCTCCTGTCCTGAGTAACAACCATAAGAGATGAAGCCCAAAGTCATGGACTAAATGAACTCAGTGGACATTTTGTGGACATTTGTGGACATTTATGGACATTTTACAAATATTTTGTAGGGGTGGTCCATAGACTAAGGGAATGATATGTGTGTATTATATCAAAGGATGGGAAGGGTGACGGTGGGTAATGAGAATGTATTGGATAGTGTGAGACCTGAGCATGACGTAAATGGTATGGAATAAGGGGTGGATACTGCCCTGGTTTCAGCTGAGATAGAGTTAATTTTCTTTATAGTGGCTGGTATGGGGCTATGTTTTGGATTTGTGCTGAAAACAGTGTTGATAATACAGAGATGTTTTAGTTGTTGCTGTACTAGTCAAGGACTTTTCAGCTTCCCGTGCTCTGCCAGGTGCAGAAGAAGCTGGGAGAAGAAGAAGTGGTGCTCAGCTGCCGGCTGGGGCTAAACCACGACAGTAACATATTTAAGTGGCTTGAATCAGCCAAAGAGGCACCTGAGCCTGTGAAGCTGTCAGCAGGAACTCCTTCACAGCTGCAGCCCAATGGGTTGTAGTACATGCATGCATATATACACATACAGTCTGCAAGGTAAAATCGTACACCTTGATTACGTTTGGAATATGATGATTAAATGATTGCAAGGATTGAAAAACAATAAAATAATTTACACTTTTTACAGTCTTTTAATACGAACATGCTAGGGGAAAATAAGGGTCTTTAATTACTACTGACTAGAATAGGGCAAAGTATATAAAGTTCTTGGCAGTCTTTTCTAGTGCCCTAACTTTTACCTTCTTGAAGAGCCATTTCTACCCAAGAATTAAAAAAATAATAATAATCACATCTTACTACCTTTTTTCTTTTGAATTTTTCCTTCCCACTGCACCCTTTAGTGGTGTGTTTGTCCGCTGCCTCTCTTTGGGCGGCTCCCCCCTTAGCCCTTTCATGTTCATTCCCATGCCGAATAAGCATGGTTTATGCTGCTGCTCTGGTTTATATAAACCTCTGGTTTATGCTGCTGCTCTTCTTTCCCTACAGGATTATCAGCAGAATTTGAGGTGCAAACATTTAGGAAACAATATATATGTATGTGACTAGAGATAAGAGATAACTCCAGTAGTTCATAGCAGTAAATAAGTTGTTTATTTTGAGGGAATCAGCTAATACAAGCTGACATTGGGGCCCTTTTCCGAGTTCCGAGTAAATGTTCCGAGTACTGTGGGAGAAAGGCTGGTGTAGCACAGAAAATAAACGGATGCCTGCAACTGTCATCTGTTCCAGGAGCCACTAGAGGGACAATGAGAACAGAGTAAATATGCAAAAAAAAGTCTACATGCTTCTTCATCTGGAGTGACTGGAAGACGTATGTGTTGGGTGAGGAGGGAAAAGAAATTCAGAGCAGACAAGCCTTCCTTCCCCTTGGCATGGCTCCTTTGTGTGCTGCTTCACAATAAACCACTCTATTGTTCTGAACTGAGGGCAAAATATTCCCTCCCTTCTTTTCCCTTGTACCCCTTTAGAGTTACATCACGTTTGTTTAAAGTTTCCTGCAAAATGCAGACTGTATGTTTGTTTAAATACACTGAGTGTTTTACTCTAGACCACAATGCCAAACAAAGGTTAGAAGTTGGCTCTTACTGAGGGGCACTTGCTCTCTCTCACAGTGAAAATGTTCCCCTTCTCTGGACAAGAGTATGAAAGCCTATTATTTTGGCATTATAAAAACAGATATCAAAACATCTTTAAGCCTATTGTAAGATGGAAATTGAAAATTATTTTTTCGGTGTCTTTTTCCTCCTCTCCATTAGTGGTAATTACGCAATCATTTTTTATTTCTTTATTCGTGAATGTGGACAATTATCAAGATACATACATTAAAAATTTTGATTCAAAATGACAAAGCAATAGGGTATGCAAAAATGCAGCCACAAAGGATTTGAGATTACTGCATGGCAAACACACCATCTCTTCTTTTTGAGATGCAAATTTCTACGTGAAATGTAAAAATTGTCTGCAGCCGACTAGAAAAATAACAGAGCTATGTTGTGTCATCTCAATACACAGTTGAACATACTTATCCATCAGAGTTTTTACTACTGCATAAATAATGTATACACACTTGGCAGTTCTGAATAGGTATGTTGATTTTGCCTTAAAAACAAATAATCCTGTTTATCTGCGAAGAATACAGATATGACTGGATGCTAAGAAGTTATTGTGAAAGGAATAAAGACAAGACTGGGTGCTGAGTGTTATAAAATTCACACTGTATGAGCTATTTTTGGATGGCTGAACCCTGATCAAATCAATTGACTTTAATGGTTGCAAGAATACATTCACACAAACCTGATTTGTGGGATAAGGACCTTCTGCACTAGCAGTAGGCAATTTTCTTAGATAACTTGTAAATACACCAAAAATGAGCATTCTGTCCTTGATTCTTACATAGTAGATTGTTTCATTTGGTCATAAGTTGCTTCACACCAGAAAATAAAAATAAAAAGGTTAAATATGGAATATTTTATAACATAAATAAATTTCACATTTGATAATGCAAGAAGGACCAAAGATCCTATTCTATAAACATAAAGTTAGCTTTTAAGATTGAGGCACATCTGACAGAAAACAAAACAAAGCAGTGTTTTTTGTTTCATAAGTATACAAAATCTATAAATAGCAGCAGACAGGATCGTATTTTCCAGAAAGCAGAAAAAAACCCACTGAAAGTCTGTGGCTTACAGTTCAAAGGTGAACTATTGCAGAGCTGCAGCATGCTCTAATGTTGTTTGGGTTGTAGTTGAAGAAGCTCTTTGAGGACAACCAGTCCATGTACTGAAGGAGAGGAAAGATTCAAACTTGTGGTATGCTTGGACACAGAAAGTGTGTGTGAAAGATGAAATTACTACTATCTTGAATAAGTAATTAATAAATGAAATAAATGCCGTAATTCTTATCACAAGATGCTCCTTAAGTCATAATTTCTAACCAATTGTGCTGGCTTTGGCTGGGATAGAGTTAATTTTCTTCAGAGTAGCTAGTATGGGGTTGTGTTTTGGATTTGTGCTGGAAACAGTGTTGATAACCCAGGGATGTTTTCATTACTGCTGAGCAGTGCTTACACAGAGTCAAGGCCTTTTCTGCTCCTCACCCCACCCCACCAGTGAGGAGGCTGGGGGGGCACAAGGAGCTGGGAGGGGACACAGCTGGGACAGCTGACCCCAGCTGGCCAAAGGGCTATTCCATACCATATGGTGTCATGCTCAGCATATAAAGCTGGGGGAAGAAGAAGGAAGGGGGGAATGTTTGGAGTGATGGCATTCGTCTTCCCAAGTACCCATTACACGTGATGGAGCCCTGCTTTCCTGGAGATGGCTGAACACCTGCCTGCCCATGGGAAGGAGTGAATTAATTACTTGTTTTGCTTTGCTTGTGTGCATGGCTTTTGCTTTACCTATTAAACTGTCTTTATCTCAAACCCACAAGTTTTCACACTTTTACCCTTCTGATTCTCTCCCCCATCCCACTGGGGGGGAGTGAGTGAGCGGCTGGGTGGGGCTTAGTTGCCAACTGGGGTTAAACCACGACAACAATGAAATTGAGAATTTATTAGAAAATTGGTTAAACACCCCAATGACTTGATGAATTCAGACCCACAGTTAAATAGTATCACTGAAAAAAATGTTGTATTAACATAGTAGTTCATCCCAAAGGACCCTGAACAGTCTCATATTCCAGTGGAATACAGCAAGGACTGGGAAGTATTTAACAGCATATGAACCTTTTGCTAAATACTTGGAAAAAAAAGAAGTAAAAATAAAACCTGAGAACTGAATAAACCATGAAAATATAGGCAGTGCTAAATAGAAGAACTGGGAAAACATACCATATATTTGTCAGAACTATCAATTAATCTATAGTAATAATAATGTTTTCATTATCACCTTTCAGCTTTTTTATGAGATTATGCTTTTAGAGGACAATGCCCAGGGATTGATCAGAGGTAGTATTAAAATTGGGTAAGGAAGATTAGGAGCACCATGGGGAAACCATCGTGCATATCAAACAATGCAGTCCTCAGGCATTTTATGGAATTCTTTTACACATTCCCACTTCATCTGTAAATTTTGATAAGATTGTAACAAATGAAGAGAGAATTTCAGATTTTGAAATAGGAAACGAGTCTACTTAAGTCTAAAGAAAAGGTCTTCCAGTAATTGCAAATTAGTATAACTCCACCAAAGTGAAAGGGTACGGAATAGATTTCACTGTTTATGGATCTGATCCTTATTAAGCATAAAAAGTTGTAAATTATGCATTTTCTTTTATTAGCTTAGTATTTCTTTTAGTTCTTTCCCCTGGAATTTTCCTCTGTATTTCTTTTAAACCTCCTTATTCTCCCATCATTTTCTCTGTTTCTCAGCATAGCTGGGATAATACTACTCCCAGCTGTTCCCACTACTACCATTCTTGTGATCTAGTGCTCATCGCCGGTTCCACCATGACTTCTTGCATGTGATTTACTTGCAGTCTGCAAATCGTCTTCCATTCAAGACGTAAAAAGGCATGGCACAGCTTAGTTTCCCAGATAAAACACATTCTGGCTCCCAGGATGGCCAATGCCTTTCCTTCTGTTTGCTATAGCCCAATGTATTATTACTGTAAAAGTGAAGGCACCCTTCTTCTTCCCACCTCCTCCCTTTCCTCAGACAAATATCAAAATGATACAGACTTGCTCTTCAACAGCTCACTCTCATACTTTAGATTTCTGAAAATGTTTGGTTTGGGTTTTTTTCTCAGTCATACTACTGCTGGTTATAATTTAACACAAATTTCAAAAACCAAACCAAACCAAAACAAAAAACCATAAAACAAAAACCAAAAACCACCAAGAAAACCGACTGAAAAAAAGCCAACACAGAAAAGCAACCCGCCAATTAAGTAGAACTTACTGGCAGAACGCAGTGGTTGTGCAAGATTTGAAAACATCATTAACAATCACTTTCCTAACCAGAAACTTTCCTAACTAGAAGATGAAATTAGCTGTAAACCAAGTACAATAAAAAATGGTATTTAACTGATATGTTTTTTGTTCCAGAGTTTAACAGGGGTCCCACCAACACAGAAGGCTGTGCTGTACCATAACTTCCAGTTGAACGTTTCCACACAATGCCGAGGCAGAAGGAGTCTGATAAAGACGGCCCCATCTTGTAAGATCTAAAATAGAACCAATTATTTCCTAGTTCTAAAAGCCTGTAAAATCAACTAATTATTCAGAAGTCAAACACAACACAAATACAAGTGTGAAATAGTCAAAAGTGAACAGTCTGAAAAAAACCAAAACAATCTGAGAGCCAATTCTCCAAAGTGCTTGGTGACTATTTATGGTAACAGATACACTGTAAGGAACATCTGGATTCACTCTTAAAAGAAATTTGCTCTTAACTAAACAAAGGAGAGTCCAAAATCGTGGGACTGTGATAACAAATTTTACAGCTCTCCCAGTGAAAAATGTTAGCCTCGACGACGACCAGTTCATTTACTCTCTACCAGAGCAGTTCTACTTAGAATGCAAAAAATGCCATTTGTATTGAGTCTTCCCCTATTTTTGTTGCGTTTGCTTCACACTAACAAATGCTGTTTCTCCATCCTATTTTTACATGGTTTTGTCCTAAAAATAGACTTCAAAAATCACTTTGCCGAAGTTGAAATTTGATCCGTTAAACACTAGGTGGCAGAACAAGGCTGGAGCTGAGCACCTGGCAAAGGCAGCACCCCTAGGCTCGCCTGCGCTTCCCGCGGAGCATTTCAAAGGTGCCGGCTGAAACGTTTCACCCGTTTTTTCCTGCGAAAGTCGTCAGTGGTTACCTAAGAACTCTCTCCGCACGTCCCAGGCTTTGCATACACAAGCTGTTTTCCTTCCCTGAAAAGGAACAGCAGGAGGTGTCCCTCCGGCAGCCTCCCGGCGCTTCCCGCCGGTGCCGGCTCCCGCCCCAGCCCGGCCGCCCGGGCCGGCAGCCGCCGCCTCGGCCCCGGCCCCGGCCCCAGCACGGCGGCTTCGGTGTCCCCGGGGCGGCTGCAGAACCGCAAAGCCCTCACCCAGGTCAGCTGCGGAAGCCAAACCATACTGACCTCCAAGGGCTGCGTGTTTAAGCGGGAGACGAGCAAGAAGTGACTGTAGAATTTAGGGTTTAGGCTGAAGGACAGGTGAAAGAAAGGGATTTCTCTTTCAGACTTGTCAAGGACTGTAACAGTACGACGCACAGAAGCAATGCTAGGACATGAAACACTCAAATACATTAGTGAACAGACAGATTAAAAAGACCTCTTTCAAAATTTGAAGTTGCTCTTTAGAAACAACATTAACCGAATTATGAGTTTAACAGCAATTAAGAGATTAACAGGTACCCTGGCTCACCTGACCAGCTTCATGCATAAAAGAATACAACAAACAAATGCACTTAAACAAATTAATAACAGCAAGGTGCGATTCGTTGTATTGCCGCTGAAACCAATTAAGATACGGTTTTGCTCACAATCAGGCTCATAGGCTCCTGTATCCCACCATGTCTTTGACGAATCCCACTGCAACACCTCAGTGGAGCAGCGCGCGTTTTGGAGAAGTGGAAAACAACGTGTGTCGGCGATCTGAGAAGTTATGTACAGCTGAACTTGAGCAGTGCTGCGTGTGATTTGCTGCTAACAGCGCTAACACGATGTTTCAGATGGGATGGCAAATTGCACTGAGGCTGCGCTGCAACTCTGCCTTTAATTCTCGCATAGTAAGCATCATCTGTGGTAGCCAACGGCTTCTGCATAAGAGCAGCGATGCATCCATTACAGCCTAGATGTGTTAGGTAGCATCACAAAAAAAGCCACGTGTACAGACATTAACTCCTATCCTAAACCTTGTCCTAGCCACGTTGTATTTCTTCATAAGCCTAGAGTTATACTTTAGAAGCTTCAGTCTTTCTGATTTTGGCAGAGTTCTCCTACGCAGCCCCTTAGGAGGTCTCTGAACATACGCTACATGAAAACAAAAGGCAGAAATGTCACAAACTAAGGCAACAAATGGTCGGGGAGGGCTGCTGAGCTCCTGCTCCGGGGAAGGCAGAGCAGCTGCTTGGAGCTCTCCCACCTTACAGAGAGCTGTTCCAGGCACTGCCAGGGAAGGAAGGTGCGTCCAGGTGGCCAAGGGACTCGCTCAAACGCGTTTCAAAATAAAAGGGAATGGCTTGGGCAATAGCATAGCTATTTGTAATCAAATATGTAATTCACGTTACATTATTTCAGGCTTGTAGTATCGTATATATAATATTTCAGGCTTCATGCTGAATGATAGGCAGGAGGTTGCTGCTTTGGGAGGATGACATTGCATTGTCTCCTAAGAATCAACATACAAGCATGTAAACTACCAATAAATGATGAGAGAGGGAGAGAGAGAGAAAGAAGGGGGAGGAAGGGGCGGGAGAAGGGGGAAAGGGGGAGAGAGAGAGCAAAAAGCCCCACTCCATGTATACCACTCACTGGCTGTTCTTTTGTTCCACTTTTGCCTCATTCTTGAAGTGGTACATTTAACTGGAATTAAGCAGTCATTTCAGCCCAAATGGGTAGAAATAGTGAGAATACGGCTGGCCCGCCAACTCCCCTTTCCCTTGGGCCGCTATCCCCGCTGTACGCAGTGGCAATGCTGCCGCCGTTCCCCGGGGTCTGTTGTTCCTGCTCCCCCCTCTGCAGCCCCAACAGCAAGAAATGGGAACGAACTCCAAAAAGACCGAGAAAGGATCACAGAGAAAACCAGATGATTGTACCCCAAAAGATTCATGGTTGTTTTCTTTTTCCTCGCAGATGCCTTGGCACTGCACAAAGGTAAATTCAGCAAAAAAGGATGCCATAGTAAGCTAATATGAATTTCCTTTCACAGTTTTTCATACCCAAGCTATGCAAGCCTTTATGTCTAGGATTTGATATTGTTCACGTTAACTAGGCAGTGCAAGTTTACCCCTCATATGCTTTAAAAGAAGAACAAGGGGTAAACGGTGTTTTCTCATCCCCAGTCATAAATACCAAATGTCATATTACAAATATATCATAGGGATTAATTTCATCCATCTTGCTCTGGGATTAATTAGCTGTATATCAACTGAAATCAATCAAACTAGTGCAGAATTACTACAAGTGGGAAGGGAGACCCAAAATCCTCATAATCGAGTAGGTTTTGGATAGCTCAGTTTTTCTACGATTTTTCTGCTTTCCTATGCCTCATCTTACGTACCAACATCTTTACGTATGCACCCAGGAATCCATCTCACTGCTCTCTTTCAACCCTTTCTTTACTAACATAGAGCATTGCACAAACACTGTGGTGAAGGTAATTTCACAGCTTCTCACATTGCTCCCAGCTGTTTCAGAAACCGTTATGTTCTTTTTTACCCGATGAGAACAAACCTACTCATTTTTCACTTCAGACTCCAGTCTCTTTCAAGCAGTTGCCAAGCTGCTACTGTATCACAATTACTCAGTTGGCATTAAAAAAAACCCAAAAAAGATGAATATATATATTTGATAAAGAACAAGGCTACAAGTAGGTTTTCTGTTTGAGTCTGAGTATTACACAGATGAACCAAAATATGACCCTGACTATGTATCACCAGAGCAAAAACTGCTGGAAACACTTTGATGCCTACAGTTTTTACTTACATATATACCTGTGCTGAGTTCAAGAGCCTTCACACTTGACCGAGCACAACATCCTCTTTCACATTTGGAAATAGCAGCTCTCAAGTATGTTGATTGGATTAAAAATAGTAATACCTAAGAGGAGGCTACTCAAGGATAGGAAGAACTATTCTCCAGCTATAACACAAGAGCCACGGAGCAGCAGAAGTAGGTGGCAGCAGGTGGCATATTTATATCTTCTGGAGTACTCTCTTTTTCTCAAAAGCCAAAGAAGCCATTGTACTTATTGACACAAAACAGAGAAGATGCTAAAAGTTTACATGATTTCAAAAAACATTTAGACAAATTAATGGACAACCCCCACCCCCCCCTAAGGACTATTAAAGTGAAAGATACCTTGGGCTGGGAAATCCCTTGGAGTGTTTTAGGGAGGTGGGCTTTCCTTGTTCTTATATTGCCTATGTATTTGCTGTCGGCAATTTTGGATTTGAGGCATCAAGATAGACAGACCATTGATGGGTCCTGTGATAGCCTTTTCTACACTCTTGTTAAGCTTCAGTGTATTTTGATGAGTGACATGTTAACCTACATCAATTATTTCAATGATTGCTATAGAATTTAGTTAAAGAAACACAACTTTACTTTTGTTGATTTTAAAGAAAAGATTTCATTAATAAAGTCGCTGCATAATTTTGTCCCTGGTTAATCAGACAGTCTAGCAAAATCACTAGCTTTTCCCGGCTCTCCTGCATTTTTCTGTGTATTTTCATCCAGATTAGGGCAAGTTCTTAACTAAACAGAATTGCTGCTGAGCACAGTTAATACTCTAACCATGGGTAAAAACATGTCATCCTTGCTAACAGTGAGCATAAACAGAAACAGCTTTAGTTTCATTAAACTAAATAAGACCTCTTGGACAGTAAAGTATTCTTTAAACTGATTAAGCATAGCAGAACCAGTCAGTGTATGAGTTAGTTCATATTATTTTTATTTTGCCTTTCTGAACACAGAAAGAATAACTTCAGCTGTAATTTACCACTGAAAGCTGATAGCCGTTTCTGACTTAAAAGAAAGAAATGATGTTGCC
Organism: Mycteria americana; assembly: GCF_035582795.1. NCBI lineage: Eukaryota > Metazoa > Chordata > Aves > Ciconiiformes > Ciconiidae > Mycteria > Mycteria americana. The sequence goes on along the minus strand of NC_134365.1, from coordinate 109,281,114 downwards.
AGTTACTTACAGGAGCTTTCCTGTTTTATTTTGAAAGGAAACACCTTGTCACTGGTAGTTACAGAAATTGCCTACAGCCTTCAGCTTTGTAAAAAATTTCAGGCCCAATTAAACTTCTAGAACAGTCTCTATAAATAAATGCAATAAAAATCCAAATCCCCTGGAAAACCTTGTATAGTAGTCTCTGACAGGGGAATTCAAACGATCGGATTCTCCAGTGCTGTTCACGATAAACAATGGCTTAAACCCCCGAGCAATGCTGGGGCTGGGGCTGGTGCAGGCACGCAGCACCAAAACACAACGGGTGGCAAAAGCCACAGCTCTGCAGACAGCAATATCCATTGCATTTTGCTCAGGTGGGCATGTGAGCCATAGTAGCTTACATTAACATGGTAGGCTGACATGCCTGGAGTACAGGGATGGGTCCTCTCTGAGATCCCTTCTTTGAGGGACATAGTTTCTTGCAGAGATCTAAAGAACACAGTGGAGCCTTATTCATCTTATATCTTAACCACCCCAACAAGGTTTGCAAGAGAATGCCTTTTGAAACCAACTGCACAGTTCAGGTTGGACAATTTTTATGTGCATTAGAAATTCCTACGAATGGCTTTATCATGAAAGGAAAGAGTACAGCGTTTTTGTATCTATATAATTTTGGTAAAAGCTGGTGAAATAACTGAAGTTTAATTTGGGAGACGAAAATGCATGGGTCATTGGCTAAAATCACTCAGTACAGACTAGTTTCAAGAATTTTGTAGGCTATAGAAAATATATAAAATTCCCACAAATGCATATGCACTCAGTTATTTTGAACCCTGATAACCAAATGTCTGAAATTTGATGCACTCTAGGCTGAATTAATTTTCAATAATGAAATTCTAAATGTTATGTAACACTACTTCTGAGTATATCTCTGTCTAAACACAAAGGAATATATTTTCATTTTAATGCACAAGGGAGTCATATACATTACTTAACCACTATTAACAGTAGTGGGTATTATAGGGAAAATATTCTGTGTACTAAGAACAGATTCTATTTTTTCTTTATTTGACATATTGTATTTTATCAGTTGTCATACTACAATGAATCAACAAATAAGCTGTCTAACAAGAAAATATGATTGTGAATGACATGTAATCACAAATTCAGCCCTTCTTACAAATACAAGAAGGGGTCACAGCTATTCTGAGATACTAATTCTCTTTCTTACCATCTAAGTTGAGACATTACAATGGTAGGTAAGTTCATAAGCCACAGAGTCTTGGAAGAAAACCAGCTGACAATGGAAAGCAATTTTAGAGAATCTCAACTACTTAAAAAAAAAAAACATGAAAAAGTGGATTCTGCTAAAATTTTTCTCTCTTTGATTCTGGGTGGATTTGGGATTCTAGGTGAAAAAAATCATTCGAAGAGAGAAACAAAGTATGCACCTTGCAAAGACATGAGGAAGAATTATTACAGTTAAACTCAGAGTTGTGTTCCCAGAGCCAGGCACTGGGACCTCCAGCTCCAGATGTTGTTTAAACAGCCTGCGCACGCCTGTTCTGCTCTGAAGTGCAGATCCACCGCTCCCTCACTCAGTAGCATCTTATTGCTTCCCTAATTTCACTAAAATTTAGTGGGAATATTCAAGTGATAGTTGAACATAAATAATTGCATTGAGTCTCTTCCTAAGCAGACAAAAGGAGGGAGACGGAAATCTAACACTGCCATTTTGCCAGTTCTGAACTTTGGTATTGAGTGGTACATCCCCAACGGTTTGCAAGAAATTGATGGCAGAAGCAAGAGCTGTGCACAGATCTCTTGAGTCTCAGTCCAACATCTGTACTAGCAGGCTAGTATCACTAACGTGTTGAAAGTACTCACAGCTCTGTTCTCCTGGGGAGGTCAGTGCAGAGTGTCACTTCTTTCCCAATGAATGCTTCAAAAAGCAATCATCTCTCTCATCGACAGAAATTTCTCTTCCAAACTGTTTTTTAACGGATCCCCACATATTCTGAGTTCCTTACATTTTCTCTCCCTCCCTAGAAAATACCTTCTTTTTAGAAGCACGTGCTGCTATCCAACATAGATAAGTCACAACTGAGGTAAGGGAAAATAATATTTTGCTTGCCCATTTCCAGGGGAGATTACAGCCGCTAGCCTAGTCTAATCATTGTAAACAGCATACTGTAGCCTTCAGTTAAGACCCCTTGTAAAACAGCAAGGCATTCTGCTTTTGTATTCTCTTACACATCCTAGTATCAACTAGGAAAAATTCACTGAAGTCAATCTACACTGATATAAAGCCGTGCAACAGACAAGAGAAAAGCTCTAAATACTCTGGTATTGCACCAAATCCAAAGAATAAAAAACTACACACGAATGATCAGAAAAAAAGTTTCACCAAACAAGAACAAGCTATTCTTCTATCCACCACTAGGAAGCAGTATAACCATGTTTTTAACAATTCGGAAATAATAACTATTCAAGTCAGACATCTGGAATATTTAAAGAGTGGACCCCAAGACAAAAAAGAAGGAAAAAAAAAAAAAAGAAAGAAAAAAGCCATTTCTGTCTGATGACTATATCAACTACTTGTGACACTGAATGCCCCTGCAGGAAAGTAAAACTAGAGAGAATTCTGAACACGATGGAAAAGCTTCATGCAAGATATTTTTCTCACGATTAAAGGAGAAAAACCTTTGCAAGCATTCTTGCATCCTTCCTGCACACGATTAGCAAGCAAAATACAAGACAAAAAGCACAGAAGGCCTGCTACTTTATTACTTTGCACCATGCAACGTGTTCAGTGGCAGTTTTTGAAAATTTCTGATGTCTGTGTAGAACGCTTTTATAAAGGGGTGAGTGGTGTGGTGCATTTATAAGAATATGAAAAAGATGACAATATCATCATAAAATCTAATGGAACAAAGTTTACCAGATTGGATTTTGGGCTAGATTAGTGTTTAAGAGATGCAAATGCGTGCTACTTATATCATATTTTGCGATAGTGCATTTCGTGACTGTGTCTTGAGCAAGAGGAGTAAGTGGTAAATATCTCATCTCTGTCTATAAGGTCAATGGATCCATACTCTTCCTGACCCTTAATCCCTAAACATGTCTTAATTATTTCAGTAGTAAAAGTGTCATATTCTTCACCAAGATTTCATTAAGAAGAAAAGTCTGAAAGCTTAGATTCTCTTGCAATTCAAATATCACAACAAGATTACTTATTGTGGTAATAGCACTTAACATCTACAACCATCATTCATCGACTACTTCACAAACGTCAGATAATAAGGCAGACTTAGATGTATTTATTTTCTTTGCCTTCTAGACTAGAAACCCAATCCAGGGAAGTGATTCATTAGTCAAACGCAATACATGCCAAATCCGGTAATGTTACTTTCCCTAGCTTTTTTTGCTACCTGAAACCATCCTATTACACTTCTCGGTATATATCCTGTTTCAGGAGGTAAAGTGAATACAGCAATTTCATTTCTAAGATGTTTATTACTTTCCAGAGTATTAAATGTGTCTATTTTACATCTTAACCTCCATATAAAAGGTTGCTTATTTTTGAGATATTTCTAAATTAAACTGTTTGATAAATATTTCATCATGTCCATCATTTGCAAATATGTTATTGGTTTTATATTGATACATATAATGTACTTCTGTCATATAACTACATATGCTTATCTCCCTTACATCTCTTCTAGAGAGAAAGTTTCAAAAATAGATATTTTGTACAAATTTGTGCTTCTTTTCAGTCCTGATTTTTACTCTTGAAACACCTGAAGTCCAAGTGATACTTCTCAGCTCTTCTGAATCTTTCATATTTTTCTTTCTTGCACATCAAGACATTTTACTTGTTCTTTCTAATTTGATTTCAGTAGTTTTGAAGACTGCTGACTAAGCCCTTGGCAAAACATCTTGTTGGTATTTATTCTAGCCTTAACGTAAAATGTCATTGAAATTCACATACACACAAAGGATTGGTGTATACATCACCTAAGAGAGTTTACATGACCTCCTAGACAGAAGGGTCATCACTAGAAGGTAGATTAGGTTGAGCTGGGTAAACAGACTCACCCACTCCCATTTCATGCCTGTCTCTGCTATCACATGAAATACGTATTGCCAAATTAGTAGCACTAATACACTTTCTATTATGGAAATGTTTTCAGGAAAATATATATTCTTATACAAGCATAAAAACTTTAATATTGGGTAGGTCAATGCCAAAGATTCTGTAAGTCAACCTGCTAACGTAGGGAAGAGCTAGAAACAAAATAGGCCAAACATAATAAAGGAGAAGCAGAACAAAGATAATCTGGGAGCGCAGCCAGGGCCTCAGCGAAGGCTGTAGCAAAAATTGCTAAAACTGCAGAGTGAGGACTTCACTCAGACTTAAGGCTTTATAGTTCTCCCCAAGCCTTTTGGTAAGGTTGCTGCGTGTATTTTGGGGGGAGGAGGAGGGAGCAGCCCTTTATAAATTAATGCATTTTAAAATTTCTGCTCTATAGTAATAATAAAACACTCTTTAAAGCAGCAGTACTGTGATTTCTTCCCCCCCAATGAACTCTTTTACATATAGGAAACGAGATTAAAAGATAGTACCATGTATCATAGCAAGCAGTATAAATGATACGGAAATAAAATATAGCCTGGCTGGCAGCATTCCAGCCTTCCTGGCTACTTGTCAGCTCTCAGATGTGATGATATGCTGCATGAGACGTGCCTCCGTATCTTCTACATGTAACCCTTATCTGACAGGGGCCTAAACAATGCCCTTTGGAGGAGACAGATTATGAATGCAGCAGTTTGTGTTTCAAGCTAAATTCCACAATTAAGTATAATTATGTGCCATATGTTTTCATCCTTTCAATTTTATGTAGTCTTGAAAACTAAATAAATATGTAAGCCTCTAAAATAATGGAATGCTTCGCTGCCATGATGCAGCATCTGTGGTATACTGCAGTATATCTAAAATGAAAATACAATCAATGTAATTATTCTAAACAAAGTTATCTGGATGATAGGATAGTTACCATATGTTTGAAAGTTTGTTTACCTGTACTTTTTAGTATATTCAGGTCCCATTTCAGATCTCTAAAACATTAAAGATCACAAAGGAACCAACAACAGTGCTCCCTAAACCCAATACAATTTCCCCAGGAAAACAAAAGAAGATGCCACCTCTTCTTATATGTTTACAATGATAATATTAAAAATCATGGTTTGATTCTTTCTTTTTCACCCAGTCTACAACCACATGCCTCTGCAACCTTGCTTCTAAATGAATTTCATTTTATAAAAATAAGTAAAATTTGAAAGATTCTTTTTTTATTGAAATGCTTTAATATAAACCATTGATTCATTTAACTGAAGACTGTGAGAATACCTAAATGTGCCTGTCCTCACAAAGCACAAATACTTTTGAAGCTAATTTGATGAAAAAATCTTTTCTGCAGAACCCAAAGCAAAGTTATTCATTACGGTGGAAGTTTTTTGCCATAGTAATTGCAGCACAATTACTAGGCATCTCAACATTCTATAAGCACACTAACATATCTACATTGATTGAGACAGATTCCACACTTGCGAACACAGGTGTACCCCAAGCTCAATGTCTTGTTTTGTTTTCCTTTTCCTTTGGGGAAAGTTCAAACCCAGAGTCAGTTTGAGCTGAAGCTCTAGGTAACGTTGTGGCTCCTTTGAAGTCAGTTCCAGCACTGGCTACAAGGGGGCTACGACTTCATGTGCTAAGTTCAAATACTTTTATGTAATTTCTTTGTTTGGACTTGGGTTTAGGGTTTGCTTGGTTCTGAGGAAATACTCATGAATTCAATTAACCATTTCTCAGATACTTCCAGGAAATTATGACATTTTCTTTTCTAAAACAAAGAATTTTTTAATACCATGCAAACACTACAATGCAGAACACACCACTGAAATCCTAAGAATTGGAAAGTGGTTTCATTTATAGAAACAAAGTCTCCAAGATTGAAAATTAAGTATTTTAAAACAGGATAATTCTAGTAGAGCAGACATATAAGCAGTTAATTTATCTGACAATGCAGCAAAGAAATTGTCCTGCTCTTTTATCAATCTGATCCTGAGGCATATGTGTCTCCACATATAAAATATCTACCTATGTAGTTTTAACGGAATTTGAAAAAATAATTAATGAGTACTATATATGCACAATGCTGCCCTACTTCTGGTAGGATAAACATGGAAACAGGGCCTTCTTTCACTTTTATTTTAAGAATTGTGCAAAAAATGGACTCATAATGGAAATGCTATTGTAACCATAATTACACTACAGCATCAGCTACGGCCTAACTTGTTATGATGTGTTTCCTCACAAAAACCGCTCTAATGATTTTTATCTGGTACTTTGGATGGTGTCTTTAGGTCCAGCTTTAAAATAAGCAATATGCAGAGAAATACTTCATTATAAGGAATGTAGTTGAAGACTGTGCTAATTAAGCGTCCAGGGCTCTCTACGATTAGTGGCTTTATTTTTCCTCAAATAGTTTTCAACAGAAATGACAACTACATAGTTATTGTTAGCTGTTGTATACTAGTAACAATTAACATCCACTATGGTAGTTTGTGTACACAGTAACATGCTAAAAGATATTCCTAGTAACGGAATATAATTACAGAATGAACCAACAATGCTCCATTTTGTAAATCAGCAATGAAAGAGAAAGAAATGCAGCTGTAAAGACATTTGGAAATCCTTCTTCCATAGTGGATATAGTTACTGGAACACTGCTTTTTTGATTATTAAACCTTCACCTTAGAAAAAACATTATAGGAAAAAACCAACAAACAATGAAGACAAATTCTGTACGATGACCTTGGATTCCTACCACAGTTAACACTCTTACTACAAATCAGCACCAGTTAAATATCATTTTTAAATGAAGACTGCAAGGAAATGTACCACAAATATGAATAAAAAATTATTCTTCATCCCTACTAAAGATTCATTGTAGTAGCCGAAAGTCAGACAAACAAGCTCTTGTTTTCAGAGTTTGAACAACTAATATTATTGGGTCTATTGGGATGTCCAACTACTACCTGAATCCCACTAATTCTTGACCTCTACTCCAATATCAAGTTTCACAGTCTGCTTTTAAGCATTTTATTATGGAATAGAACAATTCAGGATTAAAACACTTTCACTTTATTGAAACGCTGCACTTCATTAACCTAATATGCTTTTGCTGAATTTTTACAGTTAGCCTAAAATGCTGCACTTATTTTGTAAAGATAATACTCCTCACTCCTCATCTTGCAACAGATTCCAAAATGAACCAAAGCTTAAGAGTGTGATACTGAACCTCCCAAATATCTTCTAGAGAAGGCTTTTTTTCTGATCTTGCATAAGCTGCTCTTTCAAAAAAGTAGTTAAGACAGCATGTGTTGGGGGGAGAAAGCGGAGAGAGTAAATCAGTTAAAGAGGTAAAGGTAATGAGAAAAAATTTAGCAAAGTCACAAGAGCAGAGCAAGCAGAATGAGTCAAGGCAAATTTGGAGCTCAGCCAGGAGTCACTGGATTCCTGTAGCATGCAGGCAGGTGTATAGCTAATATGACAGAAAGATATAGTAGGACCTTATGAAATCAGTAAAGAAGCTAATACAAGTGATTAGCAGAGTCCAACAGATCTGTTAACCTTCTCAGCATTTTCAGACACTACATGGCCTGCGCACCCTGCATCAGTCTCTAGAGTGTATTTTCTATCTCCCTCCCACTCTCACTTAATTAGAGAGTTCACGCTACCCTGAAATCCCATGAGAACATGCCTTGGTGGCCAGCAGCAGAGTTCAAGAAGCATTTCACGGCTCAGAGCCGGAACTGAGAGCTCACAGTCAGCCTGGTCTCTCACTGGTAATTCTAAACCTCCGTTTTGTTGCATAAATCTTTAAATAGCTTACACGCTCTTTCTATTGATCACTGAAAATGTATTTAACAAGTTTTGTCCAGGAAAAGATTAACTGGCCATGATCTCCTTAGATTAGAAAGGAGACAATTAATTGATGATATGATAAACATATAAATTCATGATTACCTGGAGCAGGTTTCTCTCATTACTAGGCAGACAGGTTATGTTAGTTTCTGTACCACTTGTTTTTTGTTTGTTTACTAATAAAGGCAATAAAGACTTCCACTTTCCCCTCTCCTTCAGTATTTCTAGTGCACTAAAGCTTTAGGGTACTACGTGGTCTGAGCTGCAAGGGAAAAGACTGTGTTACAGTGAAATGGAAACAAAAGCCTATGGTCTCAGCTAGGCTATGAGGTGGTGCGCATAAGCATCAGAAAGCAGAACAAGGTATCATGAGATGTATATAGTGACAGTTTGCTGTTTTTATAGCATTGTATGAATCGGCGAGGGATTTTGCACAGAACAGTTTGCTGGGGACCCCTCTTGGTTTTTCTCTCTCAGTTCTCACTGGCAATGGAACAAAATACAGCAGGTGGCTGGGGCTCCATCTGGGTCCAGTGCTTAGCATTATTAAGCCGCAGTAGAAAACCACAGTGAGCCCACACTCAATCACACAATCAAAGGTAGTATATAGCAGAAATAGGAATAATACAGGAAAGAGTAACAAAATTGATGGGAGACAGGTAGCAGAGTTTGTATGAGGAGAGATAAGGTAGCCTAGGACTCTTCAGGTGGTTTTGAATCTGAGGCTTGACCATTTTATTTTATGCTATTACTTTTGAAATAACCTTCTCCAACCCATTCTTGATTTTCCTGCTTTTCAATATTTATTTCCTAATAAGCGACAAAAATAAATTCTTTTTCATACAATGCATGCTTAAATTACAGCCCTCATTGCCACAAGACCTTGTGAACATCAAAAGTAGAAACTGTGACTGATCAAAAACCCCTGCAGTGGAAGAAGGCTCTGAGGAGACAGGCAAGGGCTTTGTGCTCATGAAGCTCATGACTGGATGTGGGGAGTGACTGTCCACTCCTGATGCAACAAAATCTGAACTTACCTCAAGACAGAGGGGTTCAGAGGGTAGCCTTTAAGCTACATCAGCTGTCTTCCTGAGCTAGCCAGACTGGTGAGATGCAGGTTAATGTATGGCTCAGCCCAACACAGACTACAAAGTGAACAACTAACAAACGGAACTTAGAAGAGAGCAAAGGGCTTGAGCTGGTTTGTGCCCATGTACTCCCTCCCAAAGGCTGGGGACACTCAGCCATTTTACTGGGATCCAGCTGTGCATTGCAATTGTTACATGCTGTTAAGCATACTTATATTTTGATCTACATGCACCGCTGCATCACTGTGCTAAATCAAAATCCCATGTCACGCCATATAGTGTCAAATAAGTAAATATGATATTAAGCATCAAACCCTTCATGTGTGGAATATCAAAAATAACCTGGTCAGAGAGAAGTGGACTCTTGACATTAATGCAGTCCAACATGGTTTGATCACTTAATGTAAGAAAAAGCCTTTAAGGACTGTTAAGCACCGTTATTCAGTACAATCTTTCGTCTGAGATTCCCTAACCTGCATGTGAAGGGAAATACCATCTTATATCAGTTCTTCTTCCCTAAGCTGCTGGCCAGTAAAAAACAAGCTGGCCCCTTAGCCTGACCCAGTACATTGTTCTTGCATGGGATAATTCAGAAGCTCTAAAGTAGGTATCTCTGTTCAGTCTGTTTGTTTGTTTGTCAGGGGTGCAGGGGCACAGGGGGTTGACAGTGAAATCTGGTCATTTATTCACAATTTTCACCTTCTGTATCTAAGTCAGTTTTTGATACGGTACAATACAAGCTTACAGCTTGTATCCTATGACTATTCAATATATTCGGTAAGTGCTGTAAGAGATCTCTTCAAAGTCTCAGCAGAGTCTAAACAAAATGTCAGTTATGATCTTCTTAATATGCTCATTTATTAACGTGTTTGTAGAATGTCAACAGATCAAGAAGGGATAGTTCTTCTTTTTCACACAGACTTTTCTGCTTGGAGTCATCATGTCGTGGTCTCCCAGATCTTCCCTCTCACTAATAGACTAGGCTGAAGTACATAGTTTGGAGGTCAGTAGTCCCCTGGTTCAAACACAGACATCTCTAAAATACGGATGCAGTATCTGTCACTCTCCAGTCCCCTGAATAAGAAAAACCTGCATATTTTTAATAGCCTCTTGTTAATTTTATACTCCAGTTCTCTTAGCAGACTTGAAGTTGTCCTATTTGATTTTTTTTTTTAAGTGTGAATAGTCCCAGAACCTCTCCAAATGCTTTATTGCCAAAAGAGGGAGGTATTTCTTCACAACCTTCAGTGTCAGCGAGTCACGCATACAGTTTATTTAGCTGCTTACCACTGTCTGTAGCCCCCTTGATTTCCTATTTCTACTTAATCAACACATTTCTTACTTAAATATTAAAGAAAGGTTTTCATATGAATGCTCTATCTATAACAATAGCTCTCTTAATGTGTTTAAATGAATCTCAATTAGGCCTAAATGACAACATTAAGAATCTATTTTCTACTATCTTTTAGCAGTTATCCAGATTAGTTTCACCTCTGGTGCATACATTGATACAAGAATTACAGCTAAAAGGAGTTTATCTGGTTTTGTGGCAGAGAATTTTTATACTATCATTGCTGAAGACATATGTAAATGTCAAACACTCTCTGACATTAGAATAACTATACTTTTGATTAAAAATTGAATTTAAAATTATTAAAAAATAAACCACTCAAAGATTAAACTAGACAGAAAACAAATGAAATTCTACCTTATTTTATGACAGTTAATAAATCAACTTTAAACAAATTAGTGCATATGCTCAGAACAATCCTGTTTGAAAAGTAATCTTCTGAGTTCATGGGAAGTGACAGTTTAGCGAACAAACTTAATTTCCATGGTTTCACAAAGAAGAAGTATGAAACAAAATACTTCCTGCGTACATCTATGGACTCACACCTTCAAGTTAAATCCTGCCATAATCAACAAGCAGAACATTTGACAAATTCCATGTGTTATTTCTTCTTTTTTTTTAATCTCTTGTCACTCTGCAATTCATCATGCTAAAAGCTTTGATCCCTAGCGTTGAACAGACATGAATTTCCTAAATGACTAAAACTTATGGGCAAGTGTTTCCTTTTAGAGCTGTATGTAAATGCAATGTTAAATTTTATTTTTGTAATCTCTTTAATCAGAAACAAGGGAATTAGCCAGCTGTTTGGAACTCATGTTAAGATGTAATTAAGCATCTGATTGAATTTCTGTGCATATCAAACAGCAAAGGCTAGTATTTGCACACAAGACAGATCGCTTTCATTAAAATAAAAATCTTCTCACCAAATGACAACAGAAAGGTTTACTCCAATGGTTTGTCTCTGAGATATCCCTCCGCAAGAAAGCACACATCAGAATGGCAAAAAAATTTGCTTTATGTGTCAATCATACCAACAGGATTCCTTACTGAGTGACACCTAGCTTTCCCTTACATCTGTACTGCATGCTACCGCAATACGCTAAGGAATTGCCTGTCTTGCAGGCTTCATACAGAAAAAAAAAAAAATCCCACAAATTATCAATTACTCCAGTGTGGAAATAAGCTTTACTGCCACCTGTGCTTGTTTTATTTTTATTTATTTATTTGGTGGGGAGTGTTTTTTGTTTTTTAATTGCTAGTGAAAGACCTATTAAAAAGTATTACTGCTGAGGTTTATGTATATATATCACTTACAGCCAGGATTATTATACCTGGTAAAGCAAAACCAAAATTTTCTCCTTTTCCTGGGATATTGTCCAGAGATGAATATTAATAAATGAATATGAATAATATGCGCTCGCAGCCCAGAAGGCCAACCGTATCCTGGGCTGCCTCAAAAGAAGCGTGGCCAGCAGGTCGAGGGAGGTGATTCTGCCTCTCTGCTCTGCTTTGATGAGACCCCACCTGCAGTACTGCCTCCAGCTCTGGAGCCCTCAGCACAGAAAGGACATGGACCTGTTGGAGTGAGTCCAGAGGAGGGCCACGAAAATGATCCGAGGACTGGAGCACCTCTGCTACAAGGACAGGCTGAGAGAGTTGGGGTTGTTCAGCCTGGAGAAGAGAAGGCTGCGGGGAGACCTTACAGCAGCCTTCCAGTACCTGAAGGGGGCCTAAAGACGGGGACAGACTTTTTAGCAAGGCCTGTTGTGACAGGACAAGGAGCAATGGTTTTAAACTAAGGGAGGGCAGATTTAGACTGGATTTAAGAAAGAATTTTTTTACAATCAGGGTGGTGAGGCACTGGAACAGGTTGCCCAGAGAGGTGGCAGATGCCCCATCCCTGGAAACATTCAAGGTCAGGTTGGCTGGGGCTCTGAGCAACCTGATCTAGTGGAAGATGTCCCTGCTCTTGCAGGGGGTTTGGACTAGATGACCTGTAAAGGTGTCTTCCAATCCAATCCAAAGCATTCTATGATTCTATTCTATTCTATGATTAAGATGAAAATTTATTCTGTTTTTTAATACTAACAAATGAGTACAATAGTGACCTAAACAAAAAACATAGTTTTATGGTGTAGGATGAAGATGGGTAAACAAATTACTAGAGAAAACATCTTCTTTAAGTAATTTCATCTCAAAAGAAGTAGGAACAGCTCCTTGACTATTGCAATCAAGTCTGATTTGGGTCAAAGCATCCATATTCCCTTTGTGCTATCTAGGAACAAAGCAAAGGCAGGAGAGTGTGCCATTAAGGTAGGGTAGTTACTCTCTCTCCTTAGTTTCCAAGGGTGGAAGTAGGGTTTAATCACCAAGTTATCCTCTTTCCCAGGCATTTCTGTACTCTGTCACTGCTCAAGGGATGGGGCAGTGGAGTGATGCTGACTCTTCTAGGAACAGTCTGTACATGCCCCACTGCAGCCCCATTGTCACAATGTGGACGAGATTCAACTTTACATTTTTGAACAACCATTTTTGCTTATACCAAATATCTACACAGCCACAAGAAAATACCATGGATGAAAGAAAGAGCTTGTTCTACAAAACAAGCCAAACCATATGCAAGTGCCAACAAAGAACATTTTGTCCATTCCAACAACATTGACTACTCTCCACCATAAAGCACTAGCAGCAAACAATATTTCCTAAGATAAAAAACATCTGGGGTAGAATATTTGGCCTTATAACAAAGTTCCCCAAGCAAACACAACCTCGTCTAGAATAAATAATGCTGGAATGGGATACACGCATAGAAACTATATAACCCTATGTCTACAAATATACATCTAGAAGTACATTAGACACATGCACAAATTTGCTCATACTGCAAAATCATTTTCAACATTGCTTTTGTTCAAAATCCAAAGCATAATATTGACATGGTTATCTAGAAAGATGTCTCTCATAATCAAGACTCTGACGCTCTTAGCACATCCAGCCGTGCCAATCTGAATTCTACTCATAATACAGCTCCGATTGCAGAGAATCTGTGGCTTAATTTATGTTTATTACTCTATGTGTGCTTTGCAAGTAACAGAATATCCTTTTTATCTGTTTACTCTGTTTTCTCCATTTAAGTTCCCTTTTTTCCTGGCAACACAGATTTCTTTCTACTGAAGGGTTTAGAAACTAATGTTCTAGATGCTAAGAAATGATCACTGAATAGTCTGCTTCATGGTGAAATGAATCCCAAACCAATTATGATTGTTACTTATCAATTATAGTTCTTAAACTAATGCTAGTTTGGACTTTTTCCTGTCTCTTCCTTCTTCTGTAGAACAAAAATTAGATAAATTCTCTCGCCCAAAATAATCTACACACAAAATTAAAGTTACACTCTCACAACTACTCTGTAGCACTGGATAGCAAACGCAGCTCTGCAAGTAAAACACACTTTGGTAGATAAGATTTGCACTCCTCAAACTCTGCTCCTTTTTACAGTATTTAAACATTATTCTAAAACATCAATTTCTATCACAGGATAGACATTACTCAGTCGATTTGGAGAAGGAATTCTTCAAAAAGTAACTGCTTTTTGACATTATAACTTTGACTAAAACATTTGTTAAGGTTTGATCTGTGTGAAGAGAGTTTAAAAAAAAGCTTCATACATATAGCTCTCCATGCCTTTAATTTGATATAACCAGATTAAAAAATGAGAGTCAGTTATTTTGCATGCATTTGTTAGCATTTTCCTGAGACTTGGTCAGGGCTGCATTCAGTCTAGATCTTTATAATCTTTACTCTGAGACTAATTCCACTACTCACTCTCGCTCCTCAGGTGCTTTGTGCAACACTAACAGCTATCTCAGTGAACAGCAAGAAGAAAACTGGCCCATTGCTATGAAGCTAGGAAGTTAGTTGATACTGCACAGCATTTCATTTTAGCTTTGAATCCTCAGGTTCTGGACTCACGTGATTCTGTCAAGCTCTCATCCTTTATTAATTAGTCTGAAGAGACTGAAAAAAATGTGAAGCTCAAATACAAAGAATCCAAATAATTGAAAAGGAAAATAAATGGCATTTTTTCTCAGCCTGTCTCATGATTTTTTAAAGCTTTGGATAGACAGTGTTGCATCTATATGATATTTTCATCTTTAATTACTTATATTAATAATAAATTTTATTAGAGTTTCCAAGTGAAGAGCAAAAAACAAATCAGAGATCCATTCTGATGCAACTATGCTTCAGGGTAGATAGGGAACCCTCATGCAGCCCATATTGATTCTAACAATGATTCCATAAAGTAGTACCCACGCAGAAGGTCTGCACACATTTCCTGAATTCTCAGTTCCTTTTCCCTAATTTATATCAGTGTTTGCCCCTAAATAGTTTTCCCAAGCCAAAACAAAACACAGGAACCTCCTTCCTTCCTTAGGAGACCTTAAAACTCAATTTAAGTATTTGTCCACAGATGAGTATGAGTATAATATTTGCCAGTATATCTGAAATCCATTGTTCTTGGTATGGTGCCATTGGTTGGAAACTAAACTGTCTTAATAGGTATTAAAAATAGAGTTTTTAATTTTCGTTTTATTTTATTTTTAAATAGAGCTGATTTTCGTTCTAAGTGTAGTAGACCACATGTCCCTATGCAATGGTATCATAGGCATTTCAGTCACACTTCACCTTGGGGGCTTAAGTACTTGTTGCCTTGGCAACACCATGCTTAATGTGTTTCATTTTGCCTCTTTTCTCCTTTTGTAAGAACTTAAAAAAAAGAGGGGAAAGTAATATATCACACCTTTTCCTAACCAAAATCCTGTGAAAGTAAATGCTAATAATAATACCATCATAGGAGTGATCATTTCCTAGACAAAGCATGAAAACAATATACGTTATAGAAAAAAAGACAACCTGTTCTCCCAGAACTGAACTCAGATGTTCAGTATTTTTAGCTTGTTGGCAGCACCAGATGCTGTTTCCTTTAGTGGATAAGTATGATAAATATCTTTTTTCTCTTTGTTGAAGAAAGAAATGTTATTAATTTTATAATATTTACATAACTGTGTACATATATGTATAACTGTATACATACATGTATATTGTATTTTAATAAATGTTAAAATAATTTCTTAAAATTAGTGATTTCATATATTACGGATGAGTCAGTATCTTCAACAAGATTATTGACAACTTTCAGAAAGCAGCATCTGCTCTCTGACATCATCTTTTAGTAATGAATAGGGCAAATGGCACTGTCTATCTGCACTAACAGATACACATACACCTATTTATACATATGTGTGCATGCATACATGTACACATATATACATGCATATACATATAAAATACCTTAAAATGAGATGCAGAGTACAAGTACTATTAGCAAGAGCTTAATATAGCACCTGAGTAGCAACTAAGATTGACCTTAACTAAGGTTAGCTAGTTGTTAATAGGCCTGGCTTGTTGTTATTTTATCAGTCAGTTGCAAGGCAAGTGAATCTTCCAACTTTATGAACAATAACTTACATGGGAAGTTTTGGGACCCTGCACGTGCATGGCAATGGCCATAAGCATGCACAACATACTCCCATCCATCAAAAGTACCAAGGATGCACAGCAAATCTTCTAATTTCCTGAAATGACTGTGTGGTGGGGGTTTTTTTAGCATCCATGTCATAAGCATAATGCCAAGTCTATGACCTGGTAACGAGCACATCCTCAAGGTATGAGGATTGCAAAGGGACTTTTTGTTTCCTTGCCAATATAAAGAGTATAAAAAATGTAACACTTAAAGCTCCTTTTGCACTGGTAAAGATAACTCTAAAGAGTGCACTATGAAGAATGAGCCTTTTTATCACAAAAGACAATGGTATGTTTTATGTATATATGAGTATGTTAAAGAAAAATTAGTTGGCAAGTGTTTTTAAAAGTTGTATTGAAACAGTGAGGGATATTTTTGTATTGACTGAGATTATCATCAGGTCTAAAATGAAAGCATATTAAGATATGTAGGTACTCTCATTAAACTTTTCTGTAGTTTATAAAGCGTATAAAGCATACAAAGAAGCATATAAAGATAACAGTTTCTGCTTCCTCCTTAGCCAAGTTCTTGATTAACCTCTTCATAATCAAGGAATCAGATTTAAATTCAACACTTACCTATTTTTTAAAAGTCTGCTAAAATCTTGTTTTTAAAGTTTAGAAAATAGAAAGAAACAAATACCACACTTCACACTGCTTCACAGATAAGCCTCAGAACTAGGGAAATACTGGAATTTACAGTTTGTCTTTGCACCTGTAATCAAGCACATGATCTGGACATAACTTTAGTATGACAGTCATGACATGGCAGTAAGTTGTTCACAGAATCCTGAATCCTTTTCTGCAAAGAGTCCACTTTACAGATAAATCTGAACCATTATGAATGCAAAGAAACAGTTTTCTGTCAGGTACGTTTCCCTTGTTATAGAGTTAGAAAGCGTGAATAAGGTACAGAGGTGAGAACAGAAAGAGGAGTTCTGGGGTTAAACTTGCCAAAAGAAATGGATTGGAGCTCTGTCTTACGTGGTGATAGCCAAGTCATTTAAAGCTGAGTTCTCACTAGTGACCTCTGTCCATTGCTCATATGCAGGTCTATACACAGCTATGTAATGCCTGATTTCCAAAACTGCAAAGCACTTGCAGCTGCAACTGAAGACAATGAAATCTGTGCTCTGAATGCTTCAAAATCTACAAAAACTAGGTCCAAGGTGTCCCTAGTGGAAGATAAGAAGTAGGTACTAAGAAGTAGGTACTTCTGATCTAATCCTGTTTGCATTTCAGCTCTTCATTTACAAATCAGGATAACAACATCCCTTTTACCTTGCTGGAGTCATGTGAACGTAAGTTCAATGGTATTTCTAAATCACTCAGATACTTTTGGAATGAGCAAACTGGAAAAGACCATTAGAAAATTAACAGCTGTCTTCAAAGCTAAGCAGTAAATTTGGCCTATATCCATACAGCCAAGAACATTAAATGAGCACTACCGATTGTTTTAATTGCTCTTCAATTTGTCACATTTCTACCCTTTATAATAGCTAGTGGGTTTATATGGGTATTTCAGAAAGAGGAGTTGATGACTTGGTTTGGCACACAGATTTTATGAGTGTGCATTTGGGATTGTCACTCATGGGTAGCTAAGTCAAAAATTAATTGTACAGATGAGTCGGAACGAATGAAAACAAAGTGTTTCTGTTGCAGTGTTATGTGTTTTATATATACTGAACAGACCAATAAAACTATCTGACAAGCACCTAAGAGTTTTAGTAATTTTTAATTTTAACTATTATACTTACCTTGCTATATGCAATATAATTTAGTTATGCAATAAAGACACAATATTTACTTGAGTCTACTTGACTTAGGCTGGGTGGAAGAAAAAGATATAAATGATGAAATTTTTTCCCTCTATTTAAAATATAGAATATATAATGTTATGACCTTTTTTTTAAATACAATTAATGTTTTATGTGGAGACCTTCCAGGCTGCAGCATTTCCTAGCTACCACTACAGTGAATGCTGTGTATGCTCTGTTGGAAATTGAGATCTACTTTTTTAACACTCAAAACATCATCTAATTCACATAAGCTTTATTAAAAATAATGATAAGTTATTCCTTCCCCTGTAACAAAACATATTTTTCCCTATTTCTGTTTCTTTGGTTTTATCTTACAGTTACGAAAGCAATATTAAGTTCAATACAAACTTAACAAAGCCCGTATCTATTGCTCCTGCTTGTGCATGTTTTCCTTTGGGGTTGACATCTCTATTGCTCTTTGAAAAAGTTCTTACAATTAAAGACTGTGCTTGCCATCATACTCTCTCTCTCTCTTACGCACACAGGCGTACGCATGTGCACACACAAAGGTGGAAACTTCTAGCAGCAAGCAAAAGGACTAACTTTTTAAAAAAGGAACATCATATTTGCGCTCTGCAAAGTTACATATATTTTTCAACCAACTGAACCCACATCTAAGTTCAGATAATTAATATTGCCCCCGCAGCAATTAATAAAGTAGTGCTGATATTTAACTGAAAAGTTGATCATCCATTTACATCCTCACTATAAACTAGCAGAAACTGACACAAAACTAAGGTTTTAGATTTTATTTGCTTATATACAGTTTGCTGGTAGCTTCTGGCCACATAGCCAACAACAGCTTTCTTCCATCAGCAAATTATCTGGCAGTAAACTGGACATATAGTGTCTTTAATGTTGACTTATGAGAACTGACAGTTAAACGTCCTATTACTCAGGGTTGACCATATACACTTAAATGCATAATCTGAAAGGAAGATAGAAGATACAGAACAGCACATTTTCCAGAAAGCATCACACTAAAACATTTCATCTGTGCTACTAAACGCATGATACAAGTGTCATAAAAAAGTTGCTCATATGTTTAAGCTGTCACTAAATTGATTAATGATTAAGAGGAGGTGAACAGTTCAGCTGAGTTAAGTCTGAATCTAATACAAGGCACTAGCATTTGCTGAACCAAAACGATCTTGTTTTTATTAGCTAGGTTCAGATTTGATGGGATGAACCATTCACCTAGACATAGTCATAACTCAAGAGAACTATAAGCAACAACAAAATGTCTTTTCTACTTTGGCATTTTATATATAAATGGACAAATATAATATATATATTAGCTATAACTTATAATACATATATATGACCGATAACAAACAGGTCAAATCCTATTCTTTGCATTTAGAATTAAGACACTTGAAAATAAAATACTAAAAAAATTATTACATTAATATACTCTCATCAGAGTAGAAGTAGTCATCTACCATAATGCTGCACAGCTTCCCCATTAAATCATCTTAGGAAAAGAAAAAATTCAAATAAGGAGCCTTTTTGAAGATAACTAGTGAAACAGGGAATATTCAAAACTACCAGAACCACATCCACAGAGCTCTATGCTTCATTTCACAATACCCTTAGGTTTCTTTACCTACGGAGCACTGGGCTGTCAACAGTTTCCCTCCTGGCATATTTTTGG
This sequence comes from Mycteria americana, assembly GCF_035582795.1. NCBI lineage: Eukaryota > Metazoa > Chordata > Aves > Ciconiiformes > Ciconiidae > Mycteria > Mycteria americana. Next base: position 109,261,646 of record NC_134365.1, on the reverse strand, counting down.
GTATGAAGGAACACTTAGCCTAAGGAGGGAATTTGCCCACCTCTCTCCTCATGTTTCTCTTTCTAACTGAAGAACATGAAATATGCAGGATCTAACGAATGAATGTTTAAAGGGCACTGAAAGGACAATTTAGAAGTGTATTTGCAGTTTCTAGAAAGATGTTTTTAATCACTCATCATTAACTACAGTTATCACATTAATCTGTAATAGTGTGAACCAGCAAGGATATGGACCATGGCCAAGTATACTGGTAGAGAAAAGAAAGGACTAATGAAAATTAAGAAGGAATATGTCAGATAGAAAACAACAGAACTATATTATATGATAAAAAACAAAAGAGGTAAAATCTGACAATTAAATTGCTTTAATATTCTCAAACTAAATTCTGAAAATTTTCCACAAAAAGTATGAAATAATGAAAACATATATCAAGGTACATTATCTCAAAACTTGTTAATACATTTTCAGTTGTTACTAATTCCATGGGTACTGTAAATTTGTAATAAATAATAATGTGCAATAATTAATAATTAAAATGTTTAATAATTAATTAGCTTACTGGGGAAAGATCAGTGCCTATTATGATGTATTTGAAGCAGTAGTAGTTGTCAGGATGCTCTTGTCTCCTAAGACTGGTAAAGTGTATCCATTTCCTTATGTGATTATGATTTTTTGTTTAAAGGCAGCTATCATAGGCATTAATTAGAATCATTATGATAGATACTATACAAGCATACATATATCTTATGTGATCCATGCCTGAAAACTTTGACATTCTAACTGAAAGGAACAACAAAATGATTATAAAACAAGCAAGAGGAAAATGAAGACAGTCAAAGAGTTCAATAACAAACCCTTATGCTTACAAAAACAACCATATGCATAAATAATATATTCTTTATCCTTTAATATATTATATTTTCAAATGCCAGCTTCTAGTTGATCTACTTTTATTGGTTTCTCACCAATATCACTGCTGAAATAGATTCTGATGCAAACTAACGTTCAGTAGTTCAGTAGAAAGTGAATAGCCTCTATCTGCAGTTACTTCAGAAACTTTTAGAAGTACAGGTTTCAGTAGACCTGTCTTATGAGGGAAGTGTATGCACTGCAGTTACAGTGCAAAACATTGCCAAAAGTGACACTCTATTCATTATAGCTAAGCCTTATACAAATATAAGTGTACTTACAATTTGAGAATCAGATCAGTCTATTAACCAGGACACACATACAGATGTGTATCCTGTGATATTTAAGGACATTAAATAAATTCCAATAACCAAGTTAAATTAACATGCAGAAATTATGCACGAATATCTGAAAGTACTTCAAACATGATTAATGAAGCCTCGAAGATAATTACATTAGGAAACCAGTAGCATTAAACAAAGATAATTCTGTGTAAAAGAACAAAATTCATCAAAAATTTTAACAAATAGATGAAGGATTAAAGATAAAAATCCAACTCAATTACAGTCTATGGCCCCAATCCAGCAAACCACTTAGAGCATAAGTTTAGTTTTATCAAAGTTAACAGACCTCATCATTCTAAAGATAAGCATCTGCCTAAGGCACTTCCTAGACTGGGGCCTATGGATTTTGCGGAACTACATTGAAACACAAATCATTTGCCTCGCAATAACTTCGTATTTAAATAATAATTAAAATACTATCCATCAAAACAAAGTGTACTCTAAAAGGCTTCAGTGAAATGCAAATGCTTATGTTTCTATCACTGTTACATGCAGCGTGATCTGCAAAAATTTCCAGGAAGCTAAATAAGAGATATCTGATCTCTAATCACAGAAAGAGAGGATGCATTTTGCAACCTTTTTTCATAATTTGTGCCTCTTATGAATATATACAACTATTGAAAAAATATTTCCATGATGGCTGAATCAAATTTAAACATAGCCACTCTGCCAACATTTAGCTTTTGCTTCAACTTTTTAAACAGAAGAAATCTCCTAAACAAAAAAACAAAAATAAGTCTTTTGGGATAGTGATAAGACCACTAGCATTGGCTCTGGGTATCAGTAGAGACCTCTGCTGAAAATTAGGGAGTAAACCATATTGGTAATTATGTTTTACATTGAAGATACAGCTTAGAGGACAAATACTGCCTTTAGGAGTAGGCATACCTGGATGAGACAGCTGATGATCTCTTCACCACTGAATCACCAACTGGTGATACTTTTTTAGACATGGCTCCAAAAAGAAGAACAAACAAACACAGTATTGTAAAAATAACCTTGATCAACTGTATGTTGATTAACTGTAGGAGATAGGCACCTAATATAAAATGCATCTGTAAACAAATGTTTAAGAATAGTGAACTCATTATAGAAAAAAGTGCAATAGAAAAACCCAAAGACCAGACTGTACTATTGCTCTAGAATGTTGAAGACAAAGATGAAAAAGAAAAACAGAAACTGTTTTCCAGCTAAGAGCTTACCCTATTAGAGAATGGGTTCAGGCAGGACTAACTGAACGATAGCAGGCATATGTTCATATAATTACTTTTTTAGGCGATAAAAATTGAGAAAACCTGAGAAATTGTGAATGCATTAAAATGTATTTTTTGTGTTTTCTAATAGTATTTGATAATACAATGTATTATATTGAAATTTCACTTGATTTTTTTTTTTTTCCTTTGGCAATTGTAATAAGAGCAAACAAATAAAGGTTGACTTCACCTAGTGGTTTGGTGACTCAGCATTTGATTCATTATGGAGAAGGTTGCGGTGGTGGTGCTCTTCTCTTCTTGTAACAGCCTCATATCTGGGGCAGGAAAGTCGCTACATATGTTTCAGTCCCTTCTCTGTTTGAGCAGTTTCAACACATGAGATTTTATCTCAGGGAAGCAACAAATGTTTGAAGCACTAATGGTGGTAGGAACAGATAAAGACTGGACATGGTCTCAATTCAAAAAGGAGCAGGGCTAAAGTCCAAAGATTGGAAAGATGTCCTAACCACCAGATTAGACAAAAAGTGCCTTCTAAAACACAGGTATTGTTGCCTGAACCCCAGTATAGACATTTTCTCTCTATTGCATACAGGGAGACATTCCAGGGTGTAATGGAGATTCTTCTGCTTTGTGTGATACCATGTATAGTTTTTACACAGCCATAATTTGAAAATATATAAAAAATATAGAAACAATGGCTATTTTGTTGTTTTTCATTTCATTATAAGTGTTTGAGCAATAAAATGTGCTCACAGAAAATATACAAAACATTACTCACCAGAAACAACTATCCATAGGGAAGAAAGCTGTGTACATGACTTAGGTTAATTTGTTGGACACAGTTTAAGTAGCTAACTGTTAAATCTTTTAAAAAATAATATGCATCCTATTAAAAATTATTCCACTTTTCAGTTCAATTTTTGGTAACGCAGCATTTTGTGTGCGTACTAATTTAGTTAACTTGTAAAAATCCTTGATGGGTAGGACCTAGGCAATGTGTTCAGTGGAACTTGGATGTAACAGCTCTCTCCTTCCAGATGGTGGCCAAGACAGGAAATAACACTGTCATGATGCAATTCCAGAGGACGTATATAATCAGAAACTGCCAATTCCTGCCTCACAAAAAAATGCTTTGTAATATGCAATTCTATTTGAGATTCCCTGCTGTGAAAGCACTGTTTGTCTACGCTGCCAATATTAAATTGATTACTTTGGAAAGTGCTTGGGATAGGGTGTGATTGACACTACACCACGCTTCAGTTAATGCATATTCCATTCCACTCTAAAAAACATTCTCTCTACAGCAAGGTCAAGAAATAAATAAGCAGACTCACCCATGAAATCAAGTATCTATCTATTACTCTCAACTTTAGTAATTCTAACAATTCTATTATTTAATGTATCAGACATACTGTGTTGAAGTTTTTTCCTTTTTAAGAACCAGAACACTTTTGGTGTTTCAGTAAGTTCTTATTCATACAGCATCTACAAAGATTGTAATATTTATTTCAACAATGACAAATGTTTTAAAAATAGAGTGAGCATAGCTTTCAAATAAAATCCACCACAGCCACTTTGTCTCAGGTTCCCCCAGCTGGGTTTTAAAATTATTTTTAGCCTACTTAGTCATAATTGAGGAAAAAGAAATTATTTCAAATAAAGAAATGGAAACATGGCTTTGTAAAATGTTTCTTTCCTTCCTGTTGTAAGTCAGAAAGAGACTGCTAGTTCAGTGGGTGTGAAATTCCAGTTTAAGTACAAGCTACTCTAATTTCACAGTTGAATCGCAGAGTTGCCACAGAGTCCCCATTGAGCAAATTTCACATTTGCATACATTCAAGGTCATTACTGAAGGTGATCGAAATGAGACTCGACACCTCCATTTATTTATTGTCAGGGAGTGGGTCTGAAATTTGCACTGACTCTAATCATTCTGATTCCACGTCTAAGTCAAGGTTATTGCAGTCTTGTCTTGCCTTGTCAAAGAAGAATTTCCACTTCTAAAACACTAGCTTTCAATAATTCCCATCTTTGATCAGATTTCAAGCTCAATAATTCTGACACAGACACTACACAATATGCTTGTACATCGCTTCATCAATTCATATTATTACCTCTCATCGGATTAAACCAGCATCTTTTTCTTTCCTTTACCATGTTCCTGAACACTTCATGCAATGGTGCACTTCAACATCTTAAATAACACAGAAGACAGTTTAAAATATATACATACATGTGTCTGTGTTTAAAAATACAACCCCCTATTTGTATACATATATTTACATATTTAAGTACATGGTATATATTATATATATTCATAAAATTGTAAACATGCATATATAGACTCTTACATAACAAGAGAGAATTTAGACTCTATATCCAGATAGAAAAAACAGACTATGTGTGATGGCTAAGAGAAATTTGAAAAATGGTTACAGCAGACACTCTATAATGAGAATGAAAATCACCCAAATATTGAAGTGTGCTGAAAATCTTACTGATTCATTACTTATAATGAAAAATAATTCTGCTCAATAACTGTTTTTGAAAGCAAAGTCTTGAACTTCTGAAAAATATGTTCTTGGAAAAAATCAGTATATTTAGTCTCAGTTTGATTAGTATCAAAATAAGAAAATTTCACAGGTCTATGAACAGTTCATATGAATGGGAATGTTTTATCTCCATGACACAGATGGGAAAATTTATGCACAGAAAAATTACAACACTTGTCCAAAATGACGCATTGATCCAGAAGTGTTGAGAAGCCACCACAGACTTCTTTGTTCCTTACTCTAAACGTTATGTGAGTATATCTACTCTTCCTTTCAGAGCTGGATCAAGTCCCAGGAGTAATTAGTTTCATTTCTTCTCTAGTATCCTGATACAGCTCCTGAAGTCTACAGGTTTGTTGTTTTGCTTTAATTGCATATTTTGCAGGCTTTGAGCCTGAACCTGGAACATGCTTAATTTAGTCTATTATCATATGTAGCTATTATGAAATAAATTTATGATGTCAGACTAATTCATAAAGTCACACCACCTTAATTTTTAAGATCCAGCTATATTTTCTTGGATTAGTTTCCATGGTTAGATAATCTCTAAACAGACTGGAGAGGCAACTGCTATCAATTGATTTCCTTTCACTCACCAAAAAGCTTTCTGTTGAGCTGAAAAATAAGCAGTGAATTGATAAGTGTGAAATCAATTCCTTTTTACTCTTTGCAGGCCAAAGATAAATACTTGTAATAGACTTGGAAGTTACAGCATATGGCTAACTTTTGATCCTTGTACTCTCTGTACTGCAGTATATGCCAAAGTTATCCATCAGAGTTTGTCTAATTCACAGATCCATTTCTCTTCCCTAAGAAAATTAAGTTCAAATGTCACTATAAGGAAGCATAAGGAAGACCATCAATAAATAGTCATTTAGTCACCGCGTTTCTATATACTGATTTTCCACTGAGAATTTTGCTGAGCTTAATATAGTGTATTCTTAATGTTACATGTGTAAGATCTTTTCTAGGTATGTAGAACTATATAATCACTGTAGTATCTGACTTTTTCAGTTACTACTGTTTATTCTCACATTACTTAGGATTCAGGAAGTATTACTATCTGACTTTACAGAATAACTGAAAATGACATAGCAGTATTAAATGAACTGAATTAAGCTGCACAAGCAGTCTACACAAAGGCCAAGAAAAGAATGCTCATGTCATCACTGAATACTTTACCCATGAGCATTTACTGATACTTCCTCTGGGAGACATTATCTATGCATCAGGGAAGTGTTCAGTAATACTTGCCAGTAACAGGGGAAACATTTCTTTAGTACAACACAGTTTTTAAATTTGTTTCTAAATAAATATTTTCATTGTAGTTTAAAACTAACTAACCATTTTCACCCCTGAAACATTTAAAATAATGAGTTAATATAATAAAAACTTAGACACAATTTCCCAATCTTTTCTGGTTTCAGTCCATTCAAAATTAAAGATGTGATTCCTTAGTCTTGTTTTACTATTCTAAAGGCAACCTATTTCTCCTGACTGTAGGGCTGCACAAATGTTTTTCAGAAAGGGAGTTCTGGGTACAAAGGCCAGAGGAACATCCCAGATATCTTCTGTTGCCTTTCCAGCTCTCCTTCAGCAATATCACTTCAACAAAAGGGTTCGGAAACTATAAACATGTTGCTTTTTACTTTAGGGCCTCTAGGAAAAGTTTTATCAGATGCAGCATCATATGTTAACACAACATATCATATTGATAGATTTGATATGCTAACACTGAAATATTTTTTATTAATGTCTTGCTCTAATATAAAAATATCAAATACAATAAAATGAAACAAAAATGCAAAGTTACTAGCATTATTGACATGTTAGAATGAATCATACTGAAACTATAAAGTATATTTGAAATTACAATGTTTATTTGAAGTTTTTTTAAATAAGAAAAGTACTCAGTTTTTTTCTTTTTTTTAGCAAAGTCAAAAGAAAAAGAAATAATAGTTTCATAATTAAACATAGGTTGATGGTTTTGCTGCCTCTAGGTATTATAGGACTAATTTGCTTAAGAAGGCAGTGGAAGTTTTTCTGGTATAATGTTGTCTTTCCCTGGTTACCTCAATGTTGACAGCATGGCAGATGACACAGACACACAGAACTCTGTTACACCCCATCATTAATAAGAAATCTAAGATGTTATGAATTAGCATTTTGCACGTATGGAGATTCACCACTTGCCACAGTAATGACTTTGATCAGAAAACACTTCCAGAAACCTATGGTGCACCTATGCACATGAGCACAGAGCTGGTGGTCATGCCTGGTATCAGCTTTAAGAGATTACATAGCTAACATTAGCATTGATCTCTAGATGGTACTATTTAGTTTCTTGATGAAGTTTAGATATTTCTAAGGTTCAGATTTCTTCTTTTAAGAATCAGATGGTTAGAAAAACATTTACAGAATCTTTCCAGGTTTCATGGTTCTTGTGTAGCTACAACAGTGAATTAAACATGCAACTGAGGTCCTTCAACATGGAGCAACCCCTGTCTGTGCGAGGTAACTGTTTTACTCTCCAAAGGATGGAGAGCTGCAAGGACTGTTCTCTGGCCGACATTAACTGCTCAGCCGTGCCTGGGGGCCGCCTGGGCTTCTGGTTGGCCTGAGCCAACACCCATGCTAGGGGACAGTCCAGGTATTCATCAGCACAAACTGCCAGGTTACAGTTGCCAGGAATGTTTTCATGAGAATCTTTAATTTAGCGGGATAGGCACAACCTTACATGGGTAATTTCCAGTGCTACTGTTAAGCCAAAATTTTCAGATGTGACAAGTCTTTTGTACCTACATTTCAGGATATCTAGTTTGTAAAACCCTAAACTGAGCTTTGACTTACAGAAACTCAGCGCATTCTCCCATTCAAATATAATGTACTAAAAGATTTCTCAGGGTAGCATTCTCCTATCAGTCCTGAATATCATTCCTGAAACCATTACGCAGCTCGTATACGCTAATAAAATGGTAAGAGTTGTGGGGAGTGTCTTCAATTTTACTTTAAAATGCAATAAGGCTCTTAAATTCCTACTTAAAGACATGTTCAACTTTACAAAAGGTCTAAGCACTCAACAGGTTGCAATAACTTCAGAAGACTTTGGATTACAGGACTGTCGTGGTTTAGCCCCAGCCGGCAGCTAAGCACCACGCAGCCACTCGCTCACTCCCCCCCCGGTGGGATGGGGGAGAGAATCGGAAGAGCAAAAGTAAGAAAACTTGAGGGTTGAGATAAAAACAGTTTAATAGGGAAAGCAAAAGCCACGCACGCAAGCAAAGCAAAGCAAGGAATTCCTTCGCTACTTCCCAGGGGCAGGCAGGTGTTCAGCCATCTCCAGGAAAGCAGGGCTCCATCACGCGTAACGGGTACTTGGGAAGACAAACGCCATCACTCCAAATGTCCCCCCTTCCTTCTTCTTCCCCAGCTTTATATACTGAGCATGGCGTCATGTGGTATGGAATAGCCCTTTGGTCAGTTTGGATCAACTGTCCTGGCTGTGTCCCCTCCCAGCTTCTTCTGCACCTGGCAGAGCATGGGAAGCTGAAAAGTCCTTGACTAGTACAGCAACAACTAAAACATCTCTGTATTATCAACACTGTCTTCAGCACAAATCCAAAACATAGCCCCATACCAGCCGCTACGAAGAAAATTAACTCTGTCTCAGCTGAAACCAGGACAAAACCCCAGGCAATTATTAGATTATATTAACATCTGATAGCAGTGCAACTAATAACTATGTAATATGATATTTTGTAAGTTTTTCTGTAATACAAAACCTAAAAAAAAAGTAAAAGAAAGAACTAAATCAAACACAAGCCACACAAAATCCTAAAATGCCCAGATGTTTTAAAATTGCCTTTCATAAAACACCAGCTGAGAACTTGCTCCTGAATGATGTGACATTCTGAATGCCACTATATCCCTTTTTAAAAAGACACAAAACATAAAACTGTGGGTCACAAAGACACAAACACTGTTGTTCTTTCTAGAATACATTGCAGATAATGATAAACTAATTCCTGAAGTCTTGACAACTTATTTTCTGAGACTGAAATTGATTTGTGTCCCTTTCCCATTGATTTTATGACAGAAAGGTGAGAAATATATCCAAGATGCATTGATATTTAATGATTAGAAGGAAAATTTCTCTTTCGAATACAAACATCAGTTTTATCTTGTCTACCTGTTGCTCCGAGGGTTTTTTGTTAATTTGTTTTTGTGGAAAGAATAATTTTAACTTGAGTTCTAAGCTACATTTTTGAAAAGTAAAATGCAATATATAGAAGTCTATCAATGAAATACCTCTTAAAAAAAATACACAAAAATAAATTCAAGCTGTCCCAGTAAGCCAGTGAGCAAATGATAGCTTTGTAAGTGGATTTACAGAATTCTGCCTTGTTTATAAACTCACTTTCTTAAAGATGTATAAAGCCAACGTCTACTTGCTTATCCTTCCTCCTTTGCCTTGAAGGAGATGCTACTCAGAGTTTCCCGAAGACCCCACCTCAGGGTAACTTAGTGCAGCCATAGGTACTGTGCTTATCCTGGGCTAAGGTATCTCACTACTGCTTTATGTATTTACCTTCATAACATGCCTGTCAGAAAGTACAGGGCAGTCCTACTTTTCAGATATGAAAGTCAGGCAAAAGTATCTGCCCAATAAAAATTTTAGGGACCTATACTATGGTAAGTAGAACTCAGGTGATGGAAATTTGATCTTCTTTTCTTCCACTCTTGGAAGAAATGAAGCTCCTTCTGTATTTGACTTCGAAGTTCCCTTGGTGTCTGGAACCACACTTCCAAAAATGCCCAGAACTGCCTCCAGTCACGAGGCCCATGCAGTTCAGTTCAACTCCTCGAGACTCCTCAGTGCAGATCAAGAAGACATGGGTTTGTTTCATGAAAGAATATTTGCTAGACAGAGACTGGTACCCCCAGGCTGTGTGAGCACCCTGCTGTCTGCCCAGCCTCCCTGCAAGCACCACAGCTACTGGCTTGAACATCTCATCTGGGCAGGAGCTACCTGCAGAACCACCAGCGTGGTTTCAGCCCACCCAGAGAGGATTCAATGCACAAATATCTTCCAAGAACAGAATAATATTAAAAGATGTACATTAATATCTTCATTAAAAGAATGAAATAGCTACAAGAGAATATACACTGTATTATACAACATTGTGTAAAGGCGTGTTCAGGTACATCCTGACCAACTGCAGTGAGCGCTGAACAAAGGTGGCTCGTACTGCTGCTGCTGGGCTACACTACTTAATACAAAAACGGTCTAGTCCTGTATGACTAGAATGAATACCTTTGATGTGAAAAGGGCCCTTACTATGAATCTTTCAGGTGTCAGATACTCTATACATGGGTTATAAAGACATCAATTCTTGTTATTGCTCATATTTTCCTGCTTGTTTTCGTATGTACAAAAGAAAAGAAGTATGTACTTTTTTTTTTTAAGAAAACAAAAACTATTTCTGTTATACTGTGATCTCAAGAACAACTTTTTAGCTCATCTGCTCCAACCTCACTATTTTTTTTCCATAAAGACTACACTACAGTACACTCTAACATATAGATTTACTTGTCAACTGGTTTTATATACACTGTAAAACTGCTAAGGCATATTCCTGGCATATCTAAAAAGCATATTGCTTAATTTTTTTTTTTTTTAAATCAAGAAAATAAGTTTTGTTTAAAACAAATTCAGCACAATTGAAAACAGTGATGGTGGAAGAGAAGAGACAGTTTAACTAGAGAGCTTGCTTTTTTTTTTTAATCTAAGTTTTGGGCAAGGAGAAATATAAATGTGAAATAAATGTACTGGCTTTCTTATCCTATTCTTAGCAGCCTGTACTAGTTCAGAAGACTTCTTAAACTATGAAGTTGCAAACTACCGACCTGCAGGTCCCACATTAGCAATTACAGCTTACGTAGTAGATGACTGAAATGGTCAATTCCCAAGTTGAAAAGCAGGTATTGTCATGTTCTTTGCTTATGGCTCGTTTCTGCTTCAACTGAAGTAAAAAGTAAAATATCTATTGCCTTCAGTTCAACAATCAAACGCAAAGTAAATGTGTTAATATAAATGCAAAACAGAATTAGTATGGGAATGGGTGACATGAACACAATGAAGAGAAAACTCAAAGGAATCTGTAGAGTGAGCCCTGGAAAGGTTAAACTTTTATAACTTCACAAGCAAGTCTGAGCTCTCTGAACTATTCAGGGAGACTGTGCTTCTGAAGAGCAAGGAAATTATTTTGGTGCCTTGGTTATGATAAGACCTAACGTTTAAGCATGTAGCTTCTAATAATTGTTTTAATGAATTTTGGTTTTCTAAGCATTCAATTTGGCAGAGAAAAAAAGGTAAAAATTCAGGTAATCAGTTAGCTATATATATCACCAGCAAAGGTAGACTTGGCAATTTGGAGAACCGGTGTTTTAGAGATATCACTGTAAATACATAGTCTCTGACAAATTTTATATATATTACTTCCTAGCATCAGAAAAACAAAAATCATTATCATCATAATGATTTATGACTTTTTTTTAAGCCTAAGCCCAGAACTTTGCATTTAGCTGTACAGCTAGTGAAAGAAAAAAGCTGCACCATAAATAAATTAAGGAGGTGGTTTTATATAGGTCTTGCCTAAAATCCTATCTTATATATGAATAGCCCTGCCAAGGTCTATCTAGCTCCTACCTCCAACAGCAGCCAATGGTCGATGCCAGCCAGAGAGTGCACTACTGGGGCAAGTATACAGTGCTCCTTCCTTAATATGCTTTCCCTATATCCAGCAATTACCAGGTCATGGACTTTCAGTGCTAAAAGTATCATTTGGTATGTAATAGCGCTTTTTCTTCCATTAATTTTTCCAGTCAATTTTTGACATGACATCTTGTGGTAAGGAGTCCCTCAGTCTGACTAAATTTACATGAAAGAAGAACAAGCTGACTTGTTTGGTTGGTTGGTTTTGTTGATTTTTTTTTCACAAATTTTTCTCCTGTAAATATTACTGGATGTTTTCAGTTCTTGAATCTGAAAAGCTAGTGGGCAATCATTCCAAACTCAGTTTCCCCGTTACAATCGTGGTTTCTAAATCTTCATCCTATCTACCTTCACCCATCCCTCTCAAGGGCTAAAGAGTCCTAATCTGATGGGTCAATCTTTCTGTGCAGTCATACCCACTGTTTTTCTCCAGAGTTCTTCCAGCTCCACTACATGCTTTAGAGATGGCAGGACTAGAACTAACTTCAGACAGTATTCAAAATAGTAGTATTCTAGAGATTTTAATATATGCATATTAATGTTATTTACCTTATTCCATATGCCTTTCCTAATAACACCTAACATTTGATTTGCCTTTTTTTTTGACTGTTATTGAGCACTGAACTGACATTTTCATAGAACTATCAATCATAACTCCAAGATCTCATTTCCATGTGATAATAGTCAGCTAGGAATCCATCATTACATATGTAAAGTTAGAATTGTTTATTTCCCATGTGCATCACTTCAAATTTATCTAGATTGCATTTCATCTGCTATTTTACTGCAGTCACTTAATATGGTAATATCTTTCTTCAGTTCATCATAGTCAGCCTTTGTTTTTATTACCTTGAAAAACTTGGTGTCATCAGTAAATTCTGTCTACTCATACACACCCCCTTTTTCAGTATTAATGAAAATGTTGAACCCAGACACGTGTGACTCTGCTGGTGACCTCCCTCCTCTCGCAAGAGCAACCTTTTATTCCTGCCTTCTGTATCCTGACTGACTTGTCTCTGCCTGGAGACTAGAATTCTGCCTTTATTTTTCAGCTCTTTCCCTTTCCCTTTTTTCATTCTTTTGCACAAATGTCTTCAACATCATCGTATAACATTCGACACTGTTGTCCAGATGCCTTCTACAACAAAACCAACAGCTGAAATAGGTAACTTCTGGACAGAAGGAGGGTTCGTACTGCTCACACAGGGATATATAATAAACCTAACCCTCAAATGCAAAAAAACAGGTTTTATTGTATGTATTGTCTCATAACTATTATGGGGAAAAAAAACCCAAACTCACACATAAAAACCCAAAACATTTTATATCCATCAGTTACATACAAAGGAAATCTCCATGTCAGAAGTAATGAGCCTAAAAAATGACTGGCACAAGCTGCAATACATCACTATGTTAAAGATTTGGGATACTTATTCTGTGAAGAGCCACGTGTTGTTTCAATGCAGATACTTATTTTTCCTCCCTTAATGCCTGCCAACTCCTTAAAAAGAGTTACGCTCAATGTCAATCATATTCCATCTGTACACCTTCAGAATGTGACTAACACCAGCTTCAATATATGGTTATTAAAACCATTTTGAATCATTCCACAGCAGAATGCAAGTGTATGTAAATACTTACATATATGATTGACCCTTTCATTATAATATGTGACAATATTAATCTACTACAAAATTGATTTCCCCCGCTTTGGCTTTTACTTGGACAGCCATGAGACTTTCTAATGATATCTATTTACAGTAAGTGCTATGGGATAAAAAATGAGATTATTTTCCTATTCCCTTGCTCAGATACTGACTCCAACACTAAAATGAAGGTCTCTGGGGCTTCCCAGCCAATAATTGCTACCTGCAAGCAAGTACACAGGTAGTAAGCAAGGGAGTTTGCTTCCTTGCAAAGTAATCCATTTAATCAGCTTACATGCACTGCAGGTATTAAACTGCTTCATGGGAAGGTGTAAAGTTCTATACTGCTACTCCCATCTTTACTCCTTTCTTTTGCTCTCCTTCCCCTCCTTCTCAACTCTCTTGTAAGCAGAATCAGGAGAAAGGGTACTTTTTAGCTGCAGTGTTCTTCTCTTTTCATTCTGAGATTAGTAAAGGTCTAGACCTGTACGATCCACCCTACTGTCTCCATATATTAACTCTAACATTAGCACACTACATGGTATACCAGTCCACTGATATAAATAAGCCTTGGACCAGGATGACACATACCTTCCCTGTTCAGTGAGGTGACTTTAAAAAACCACCACCACACAAAAAAAACAACCAAACAAACAAAAAAATCCCAAACAAAACAGAACCAGTAGCAACATAATGTGTATTAAACATAGCTACATGGAATCTGAAATAATTATTTCAAGATTAACTTTGAAAAAATACATTAAAATGACTATAATAAAATTTGCAACACTATGTACAAGCATCTGACAACATGGCAGAAAAACCATAAAAGATATTTCCTTTTCCATTCACAGACAGAGCCTCAATCCTGTGAGTATATTCATCTTTCACTTGAAATCTCTTTTTAAGACATAGAATTCAGAGGAACAGATGAAAGAGCCTATGCCATCAGCCTTTCCCCACCCTGTACATTAGAGTGGCCACAGTATGTAAACTGAAAGAGGTAGTATTTCACCCAATTAATTTCACAGCATGAATATAAGAAAGTGGGTCATGGTAGCTGAGTAGTAATTCTGCATTCGCTTGATTTATTTTAATGAAAAAATAACATGGATTGAGATAGTTCAGTGTTTCACAATACGACCAGCATCTGAACATATTGTACATGTCTTCTTTTATTAAAAATATGGATTTGTCACTAACAAAGTATCATTATATTTCTGATATATGACAGTACCACTTTGGAATGACTGTGTGTGACCACTAATTATATTTCAATAAGCCATGTAACAAGTTTCTGTTTAAACATTAAAAAGCATTATCAGTAAAGGTATTCAAGTGATTCTTCTTGCTATTGTAAATGTTACAGAACATTTTTTCTGACACTACAGATGAACCTACGTTATCGTGCTGGTACACAAAAAAAGTCATGATCCATTAAGAAGGAGGCAAGCACCTTATATAGCGGAGGGAAAATGAGAGACAACTGACAGGGATGGAAAGAAAAGAGGTTCAGACTGGATATAAGGAAAAATTTTCCCCCCAGGAGGACAGTCAAGCATTGGAGAAGGTTGCCCAGACAGACTGTGCAAACTCAGTCTTTGGAGATTTCCCAGAAGTGACTGAACACAGACACGGACAAGCTGGTCTGACCTGGTGGCTGACCCCGTTTTGAGCAGAAGGTTGCACTAGTGACCTCCCAAGGCTGTTCCAACCTGAACTATTCTACAATCCTGTGACAGTCCATACTGTCTACAAGCTGGTGATATCATCAGGATAGAGCATAAACTTGGTTTCCTTGCAAAAAACCAACCTAGCTCTTGGGTATCCAGGAGCGCTGGCACACGTGGGTGTGCACATACACATACACACACACACACACACTCTCTCTACTTTAATGATACCTGATGCAACCGTAATTTCCTCAAAAACATATACTGGGTACCGTGTTCTGATTTATGTTACACATGTATTGAAGTACATATGATTTAACTTGAACAGAAAGACTGCCTATAAATGTCATTTTACTGTTTTGATACCTTCTGGGGAGAAAAATGTTAATATTAAGATAACATGAATAATACATTGATATATTTTGGAATAAGATTTCCTTTCATATGGTGACTTCACACTGATTCAGTGGACTGAAAGAATACAAGGATAAGACTTTCAAGCTGTATGACGTATAACACAAATACGCCAATTCTCCCCCACCTTTAACCAAAGTAATTAGGTAGCTTAGTCTACAGACTGGGATCAGTTATCTGACTGTGAGAAATGTGTGCCAGGACAGTATTAACAGGAATCATAATGGAACACATTTTGAATCCTCAGATTGGCGATAAAATAGATTTTTAAAACAACTCTATAGATTATATATCAGTTGTCATGGTTTAACACCAGCCAGCAACTAAGCACCACACAGCCACTCGCTCACTCCTTGCCAGTGGGATGGGGGAGAGAATCAGAAGGGTAAAAGTGTGAAAACTTGTGGGTTTGAGATAAACAGTTTACTAAGTAAAGCAAAAGCTGTGCACATAAGCAAAGCAAAACAAGGAATTCATTCACTACTTCCCATGGGCAGGCAGGTGTTCAGCCATCTCCAGGAAAGCAGGGCTCCATCACACGTAACGGGTACTTGGGAAGACAAACACCATCACTCCGAATGTCCCCCCCTTCCTTCTTCCCCAGCTTTACATACTGAGCATGATGCCATACGGTATGGAATAGCCCTTTGGTCAGTTGGGGTCAGCTGTCCCAGCTGTGTCCCCTCCCAGCTCCTTGTGCCCCCCCAGCCTCCTCGCTGGTGGGGTGGGGTGAGGAGCAGAAAAGGCCTTGACTCTGTGCAAGCACTGCTCAGCAACAACTAAAACATCCCTGTGTTATCAACACTGTTTCCAGCACAAATCCAAAACATAGCCCTATACTAGCTACTCTGAAGAAAATTAACTCTACCTCAGCCAAAACCAGCACATCAGTGAACATTTTAGAAATAGATATATAAAAGTAATTGGTGGGATGTTCTCACATTTTTTACAGATCTCCTTTCCACATCCAGGTCTTTCCTGTTTTTAGCTTGATTGATCAATATTATTTTGTTACTACCTAGCACTTCACTGCTACCTTCTGTGAATTAGTTTTTTATACCTCTGCACTGTATGGTGCTTCCCTCCACAGTTGGCAAGTGTCCAAGTAAAAGACCTTTCTTTATTCTTTCCTGCCTCTTTTTTATCCCTCGCTGCATTTACAAGGAAGCAAGGATAGAGAACACTTTCTCCATTGATGTATACAACTACATCTGGCAGCTCCCCAACCTGAACTCCTTTCATTTCACTACTGTAGTCTATAAAACCAAAAAGCGCTCATCCTGTAATTTGGTATCTTTTAGAATGAGTTCTTTTCTGAAGTTTGCTCTTGGTTTCAGAGTCTATGAGGAAATTTCAATTTATATAATTGTGATTTATGTGAAAAGCTCAGAAAACAGACTTCTCAACCTCGATCTCACAACAGTGTCCTGCTGAGCCACGCTGTAAAACCCTGAGCTATCTTGGAAGTCAACCTTGGTATAATCTGATAGAAACTTGACTGGGGGAAACGGAATCTCACATTTAGTGAGGCTCTTCATTGCAGACAGCACTGCTTCAACAGCGGACTTCAACATGCATGACTTTTTGTATATAAAGAGTTGTACGTATTCTTATTTTACTCATTTTCTGACCTATAAGTCTTCCTCATTGCTGATTCAGTTCCTTCAAAAATATAGCCATATGAAGGCTAGGAGAATTTTTATTTGTAATGTACAATAGATTAGAAGAGGTTTGCTCGTTTATGAACTTCCAACACTTCCTTACCACATTGCTGACTTTCAGAAGATTAACCCAGCATGAAATTATTTTAATTCCAACATAAATCATCCTCTAGATGTGGAAAATCCTAGAAGACATCTATGGCCCTGTACACTGCTGATTCATTCAGTGATCTGAAAAGAGCACAGTAATCAGAACAGTGATCTTGTGCATCTCTGACCGGTATACTGGATCAAGTAATTTTGTATTATTTCTGAGACCTGTATTAAGAAACGATGTGCTCTTTTCTCTGATCTCTCCATCAGAAGTGATTTTTATGTGGTTAAAAAAAGGTGATTTTTAATATTGTCAGCATGAGTTTTGTGTTATGCCTATATTCTGTGTTAAATTTTTCAAATACAATTTAATCTAAGCAAATAGCTCCTCAAAGAACAGGAAACGTATAAAACAGAAAAATGGAATATAAAGGTAGCATCACTGCAGTGAAAGAAAGATCCATAAATTAAGGAGAAGCAAAGAAATTGGTTTTTGAAGAAGATAATATAAAAGGTATCATTTTAAACTATGATGGATGGGGCATTTCACATATTTGGGGACTCTCCTCCAATCAACATCTATTCTCCAAATGGAAAACTGTGTGCATCTATTGTTTCATTACAAATACAAATATGTGGTAATGCATAGACTAGGTACTTTGGCAACGTTATCTGTTACATATTCATGTGCAGAGACCACTTATTCTTTCTCTTAATCTACCAAGGATTCCTATTAAACTGCTTGTGAACTTCATGAAGGAAAGTAAATTGTAGTTCAATATTATAAAAATTTGGTTTCAAATTAAAATAAATCCCCTAAAATTCAAAATTCTAAGCAAAAGGAAACTTAGTCCTTATCTTGTAGCATTCAACGTTAGAAGCACCCTAATGTGTTTTCCTGCAAGGCTGGTAACTATCAGATCATTGTCTATCTTCCTCTAGAATTTATTTGAAACTGTAATATATAGTCACCACAATCTGTCATCTGAGAAATAAAATAAAATAAAAAAGGAAGTATTTTGAATTTATATCTGACTTTCTTGCAAGCAATCAGTTTATCTATTTGTCCTAAGTAATAATCCTTTGATTATGGGATGAGCTCCTCTATGCCAGACCCTGGCCCAAAATTCATGGGTCTTATTTTACAAGGATAAAGTACAGTAATATCCATTCATCCTCTTGTTTCCCCTTGAGCTGGCCTTATGTTACAGCTGTGTAGGTTCAACAGTAAATATTAACCCCTAGTTCTTTATAATATTTTTTAAACTTCTCTAGTCCTTATCACTGCAATAATTGAGACAATACACAACTTATTATTCTGAATTCATATAAATTCAGATAAACTCACTGATAAAATCATTTCCTGAGGAATCCATTTAGAAGTACATTTTCTTGCACACTTGTCTGAATGTACAGTAGTTGCCTGAGCTACTGATGCATTTTAATATAAAAGTACTAAAAAGATACAGTGACTTTAGAGACTTCTGAGAAGGACTCAATGGCTGACATGTTCAAATTGCACTGTGAGCACTAAAAAGTCTCCCTGAGTGGCAGATGGGAGGTTAATTCATGTCACCAGACATGTCACCACACAGAGCTGAATCCTTTAGTTAATGTTCTTTTTACTTCCTTTTTGTCTTAGAAAGTAAATGTATTATTCCTGGGGCTCCTTTCTCCTTTTCTCTCACCTTTGGCCTACAGCTCTAATTCTCATACTGGAGCTGCTCACTGGCCTCTAAATTTTCTCTTTAACAGCTACTGAGCACGTGCCACAAATGCTGCTATAAGGATACAAGCTGTAGGACTTCCATCATTTAGTCTCTCTCCTCTCTGTTACTGCACTTCTTTAATTAATTTCACAGATGTATTTAGTAAACACATCTCAGCTATTTATCTAGCTATTTCTCCTTTCCCCTAAATAGTAATCCCCAAACCTCGTGTATTTTGTGTTCTCTTTGTCCCTGCTAAATTCAGAGAGCAGGGCTTCACAGTACAAGTAATCTGCTCTTCCTTTCAATGCATGCTACGTTGAAGACTTGGACACAGCTATTTCACAGAACACAACACATGAACAACAGAAACTCTGCTCTTCAGAATCTTCTCAGCCCATTATAAAAGTTGGATATTACTTGATGGACTTTCTGCAGCTGCATAAATTTCAGTCTTACACAGCTCCATTAATAACAGACCAGCAGAAGCAGCATTGAGTACCCCAAAAGCAAAACTCAAAACCCAAAAACCCTTACAGAAAAATAGCAATGGAGAGAGAAAAAATGGCAGGTTGTCTATAGTGAAAACCATCCATCTCCTTCTTTTCATTATCAGCATATAAACTGGGATCATTGCTCCCTTACTCAAATGAGAGTTTAAAATTTGCTGACTCAATTGTGAAATATAATTTTCAGAAATCAGTAAGTAATTTGGCATTTCTTATCCTTAGGTATGGATGCTCACTGCTACAGCAAACAACTACAATGAATTACAGCCCTAACATGGAGATTACATCTGAAGCATTCTGGTGCAATGACTCCTGTATGTGCAAATTAAAGAGGCTTTTAATAATAGAGAAATAAAATCATTCATGCAGAAGTCTGTGTAATAAACAGTATCAAAAGCAGAGCAATAATAACATGTATATTTTTACTACACTTGCAACATCAGGTGATAACTACATCTATAATTCACAAACTATGTAAAAACACAGGAGCAATAAAACACTAATATCAACATGTTGAGTAATTAATCAGAAGATAAGATCAATTTATAAGTAGCAATTAATTGTAAAGGATTGTGACCTCTGTTAGTCCCACAATAATTCCAGGGGGAAGTCCCTAATATTTTTAGACTCCTAAGGACTCCAAATATTTATAAAAACAAGTATGGAAAACATCAGATTTCTAAATTCCATTTCACTTCCATGAGCCACTCTGGATTTTATAAATATCACAGGCCTTTGATAATTCATGTGAGAAATCACAAGTAATTTTGAGACGATCTAAACATTTTCAAGTTTGGTTGGGAGTATAGAAGAAAGATTAAAAAAGAACGGTATCAAGAAATGACACAACGTTGTGGGAGTAAAATACCTCTATGTAATATTATGCAAATGCTATCTGCATATCCTATAAATTAGGGAATTGGGGTATGCTTGTAAAGTTGGAATATGAAGGTTTACATTCATGCTTATGAAATTAATAGATTGACATTTGAATTTCAAGCAGCATGCAATATAAAGTACTTCCTATGCATTCTTACTCAATTTAAATTTAAATTAGTTCAATTAAACCATTTTAATTTAGTTATGTTACTTCTAATTATTATAAAAACCATTTTTTCCGTACCTTTTTTTGAAGTCCTTCCCTGAAGCAACAGTCTTGATATGATCAGGCATACCCAAATTTATTTTTATGTATATTTTTTACGAGGTTAAAACACCAGTGTGACTAAAAAGACTGCAGCACAAAACAGAATTTTAAATGCCTTTTGAAAATGAAAGATTCTGATTATCTTTTCTACCATACAGAAAAAAATCCCACCAACTTATTACCTTTGCAAACGCATATAGTCTAACAGCAAAGGTTGGTTCTTTCTTCTGCAGTGTTCTGTTCCCTTGTCCTCTGCCAAGGAAGCTCTAACAAGCTGCGTATCTCACATACACCATGTTCAAATAGTTCCTTACAACAACACTGCTTCTGAGAAAAGCTATCATATCCTGCTCTCCAGTCTGTCCTTCCAAAGCCACTACCTTAGTTACAAAGATGCAATCGGTTGTGGGGCTGCTATGTAAACTGATCATATTACTGATCTGGTTTACTCTGTAACACCACAAATAGTTACGCTGGCACAATTGAAGTTCACGCAGAAACAACCATGTGGGGTAAAAACTGGTTAAAATATATGGAACCATACCCTCAGGAAGAGCTTAATTGTTTTGGTAGAAGCAATCAAAGTATGCAAACTTAACCTGAAGAAGGTTGAGTTTTCATACACATTTTTGTTATTGCTTTTTTATTATTTTACTATATTATTATTATAGTATTTTGTAACAGAAAATGCCAAGCAACTTTCAAAATAGATGTTGATTTCAACCTCAAAACTAAACTGATTATTTTGGTGGCTTTCAGTAAAACTAGGATATTATACATGGGTTTGTGGTGGTTTTTTTTTATTTAAAGAGCAAATTATAAGGTGAAACTCAACATTTGGGAAATGTCAGTAAAATAATTCTATGTAAAACCTTAATTTATTTCTATTTTTTTCTTCTGTATATGTAATACTGTAAAGTTTATTCACATGGTAGAACACCTCTTTCAGTGCATAGGCTGAACATTGGTCACAACACCTAGCTACAATATTTCATTTTGTTGTCATCTTTCAAACTGTGAACCAATGTTTTATGTATTATTCAAGGCAAAGCCTGGTAATAAATTACTTCCTCTGGTGGTTCCTATGTTTCTCCCTTAAACTACATTCTTAAGCACCTTTTTAAAAAAAAAAAAAAAAAATCCCAAGAGGAGGAGAAAAGTAGTCACAAAAAGAAATAGTTTGCAATTTAATCAAACACTCTTTCGCTACATACACATTCTAGGACAAGAATAGAATAAGGCAATTCAGAATTGTCCTCAGAGCCCAACAGCTGAAAGAGCTTGGGATCTGAGGAGTGTGAAAAAAATTGCTGTATCTATACCGGAGCAAGTGATGTCAAGGCTGCTTCACAATGTTGGTACTATTTCTTACATAGCATACATGTTTCCTGTCTCAATAGAAAATGAGAATGCAGTTATTAGCCTGGAGAGTGTAGGTGGATTATTTGCTAAGAAGGCTCATCAGTATCTAGATGAGAAAAAAGGACTCGATACATTTGATCCAACATCAGACACTCACCAGGTATCATTACTGGTTCCTTCTTTAGTCAAAGGCGAGACATAGGTAGTCAAGGAATAATTCAGCCCACTTCAACTCTGGCTGCAGCAGGGCCCTACCTCAGGTGTCTCCACTTAACATAAGCTGGAATGAATTCAGACCCTCATAACTACTCCCCTAATTTATTTCCTTGGGCTTTACATGGTTGAGCTTTTATGTTTCCTGAGACTGGTTAGCTTTCAGGCACGGTGCCTGGAGTTAAAGCTCTAGGCATAACTCTTTTTCCTCTTCTGAGACCTGAGATGCTCTGGCCCAGCTGCTGAAGCTTGTGACTCATGCTTCAAGCTTTTCAGCAGGGTCACTCCAGAGTCCCTTCCAATAGCATGCAAGGATGCTGAAGACTTCACAAAGGCTTTCAGAATTCCTCATTTCTGACAGCACAATGTCCAAACAATGCCATGAAATATATAATGTATTCCCATAGCCTCGCTTACTTTTGAAAATACCAATGAACTCCAAATACTTCCTCTCTCTGCACTCGAGCTGCAAGCCTTCTGCATAATTTGGAGCTGCTGTCAGAATAGGTTGGGAAAAGCACTTTTCCTGTAATATATCATCCTTAGGCCTCTCATCAGCTTGACAATGGAAAAGGCCTTACATTTAAAATCTGATGAAGACTTCTATGCTACATCTAAATTACTGGGGCTAGCAGTACATTCTCAGCGTGACCCGTACTTCAGGCAAGCACCAAGGGCCTTTACCCTGGGCTTTGATTTTCCTGGAAAGAAAACAGAAACACATGAGCTACAAGACAGCCACAGTATACTTTGCCTTGAGCCCTGATTTGGATAATTATAGGATGAACACGCACAAGATAAACAACAGCATATCCACTGTTTAGTCTAGAGGCAGCCCAGTTGTCAAAAGACAATTAACAGACACCAAGGATGGGATTTATCTGACCAAAGGTAAATCCATAGTCTTTCTTTAGTAAAGGGAGAGAACAGGCAACTACAGAGGGCAACCCCCAAAATGCATGTACGACACATCAACGATACTCTGAATGGCCTGTCCTTATTGAGTATAAAGTATTTAGAGCCCAAGTGATCAGCTCAGATGCAAGTATCTACAGCATTATATATCTGCATCCGTGATGCTAGTTGGATGGATGAAGAACACCAAGTGTCAGCACAGAGATAAAAAATCTGCCTATTTCATAGGTCTGGGTAATGTGTTGCAACCTTGCACCATGCTAGAAAATACAATGAGGGTAAGTGTGTATAAAGAAAACTAGGATTTCTTGTTTCGATATGTTGTTCAAAATATTATTTCTTCTGTTTGCAAATATTTGGGTATTTCTTAAGTTTGCTGATAAAAGTAAATGCTGTTAGGCTGCAGTTTCTGAACAGTTATATTCAGAGTTCTACATATGGCAGTACTGAAACTTAATTGTTGGAAAACTCCTATTGAATTTTTTCCCCCAAATCCTGTAAACAAAAAAATCAGGCCTATGAATCAGTAGATATGCTAGAATATAAAAGAGCATAAGAGAATTTTCTATTGTATTGTCTTAACATCGTCACAGCACACTATACTCTCAAAGTATCTGAACTTCATAACTAGAAAATACAATTTTCCTCATGTAAGGTAATATTTCTTCCATTATAGAGATGGAAAGAATTGAGGACTACCATCCATAATACCTAGAGTTTCCACCAATATTGTGCAGATAAACTGAGACATGGTAAGTCTCATTTTTTAAGAATATTTCACACCTTAATAATCTTCTTCTGTGGTGAAAAATGCAATTATGTTTAATTCTAATGGTGAATGCTCAGACCTGCTGGAAAATGTGGTCCTGGGAGTCAAATCAGACAACTCATGAAATGATGTGTGGACTATTAATGTCCACCTGTTGCCAGTTTGTTTGAAGACTCTTGTGCAGCAGCATTTAAG
Organism: Mycteria americana; assembly: GCF_035582795.1. Classification (NCBI taxonomy): domain Eukaryota; kingdom Metazoa; phylum Chordata; class Aves; order Ciconiiformes; family Ciconiidae; genus Mycteria; species Mycteria americana. The sequence goes on along the minus strand of NC_134365.1, from coordinate 109,237,546 downwards.
AAACCTGTGGCAGATGCACGGATGGACTCCAGTTCTCTGCAACTCCACAGTAAACAAGAAAGGCATTATAAAACCGGCAGTTCTTTACAATATTACCCTGACTGCAGTCCAGAAGCACTATGCACTCAAAGACAGGGGGATATTATAGAAAAAGAAATTGTTCCATAAGCAGTAAATCTAACAAAGCACAGCCCTCTCTTCTCTTACATTCTCCCACCATGATAATTCCAGATCTTACTGAAATACACTCTGAAATCCTTTCAGCAGTGACTTCATTTCTCCTCCAGTCCCTCTACACCCTTCTGCATTTCTCTTCCTTTCTTCCTTCCTTCTCTGCCCTCCATGCCCCCTAGCTGTATATGCCCAAACCCCAACATGTACTGGGTTCATTGTGAGCTACACCATGTGCTGATGGGCAATAGATGTCTGGGGGTACTGATCTAGGTCTTTCTCTACATAGCCTAATTCTCATAGGAATTTCACATCTCTCTGAATTCTCTTCTTCTGTTATATCGCAAAAATCGGATGGAATCTGTTAATGGATTCCAAGACTAGTGAAGGAAGGACGATTAAAAAAAATGAGAGAAGAGTGGCTGAATTTATTAACATGCAGACATATACTACTATCAGATAAGCTAAATCGTGTTAAAAAGACAATACTATATGTGCAAAAGAGTTCTAGTATACACACAGAATATTACAGTACACAATAGCATGTCTGCAGAAGGAGTTTTGACAGTATGAACATAGAGCTGCTAGCGCGAAATGCTATCTCATGTTATACTAAAGAGGATAATAATATGAAGTAAACAGGCTATGAGTGTGGATGGACACAACTGACACAGAATAAGTTCATTCATTTAACTTAAATACTGGTGATGAATTCTTGGTAACCTAAACATTTAATTTTGTGACTCTGATGTTCTTTTATTATAATTCATATGGCATTTCCTTGGCTAACCCTCTTTCTGCCCTTCATCGTGAGGAACTACACAGCCTCAGTTTCAAAGTATGCGGGCAGGGGGTGCTTCCTAACTCCTGAACAGCATCTGGTAGGTCCCCAGAGTCATCCCAATATGAATGGCAACACAGCAACTCCTTCTTTTTCGGAGTTTCTCTCTACTTTACCTTGTAGGTGGAAGGAGGCAGAGATAGAGATCTCTTCATACAATCTAACAGAGAAAAGCACGAGGTAGTGAAGGATCAGACCCAGACTTCCCACATTTGTTTTCAGGTTCCTAGGACTGCTGTGCCTACAGTAACAGTCATTTGGTACCAATCCCTCTCTGTTCTCCTTCTTCTTCTTCCTGTCCTTGTCCCGCTCTGTTTTCTCCCTTATCAGGTCAAATTCCACAGCAGAATCTCTTTATTTTCCTAGTTCCTTAATACAAACATCCTCTGACTCTTTTCCCACATTGTTTTCACGAGACTGGCTCTTCTGTTCAGCAGCTCCCTCCTGGAAATTTATTTGCCATCGCCCTAAGAGAACAAAGGATCAGGTAATCTTCCTGATTGCTTCACTGAAGTCCAACTCCTATTCTTCAGGAGCAATGATCACAGGGAAAGTCTTGCTCATCCTCTCTAATCTAAGAATAGTGAAAGATTTTTTTGCAAATTCCATCAATATGTTAAATCCAACATCAGCTGCTGAATATGAGATTTTATGGGCTGATACAACCAGGACACGTTTGAGTTAAGTTTTCAAAGAGCTGACAAAAAGATGCCAGTTTCAAGTTCTTGCTCCAAAATGTTAAGCACATACTAATAAGGGCAAAAGAGACACCTTTTATCTGACCTTTTCTTGAAAAAAAGAAAAAAAACCCTGAACCATTTCTCTTACATTAAACAAACATATGAATTTGGTTCACCTGGAAACATTGAAAATTGCAATCCAAATGATTAAGGTAGTCAAAAGGTAGGTCCTAATAATGGGAACTATCAATCATATAGTCAAGTTCATTGCTTTATCACTACTGAAAATGGAAATAAACTTTCCAAGTGATCGAGAACTTTGCTATACGGTTGGAACGGAACTGAACAGGAAAAGAAGAAATGAAAAGATAATTGCAGAAGTATAAAAATTTCATGCTACTCCTGCATGTTTTACTCGCTTACGTAAACAGGCTAAAAAAAAAAAAAAATCTTTCTGTAGACAAAACTAAGATAGAACAAACAGAAATATCCATGAGGTAGGAATGAAGAATTCTGCAGAGAAAAGGCTGCAAACTAGTCTTTTACAGCTGGGGAATGAAACATGATGTACCTCTATGAGACTGAATGAAGACATATATTAAAAATTAAAATAGGAAGTAAGACAAAGGCTGCAGTAGAAGACAACTCAGATCACCTAACTCTTCACTTTGACAGAAGTCAATTCAATAGCAAGTTTTAACAGTGACTGCAAGGGCTCTGTGACCTTTTAATGGAATTTGTTACTTTGGCACTGTAATATTAAAATATTGCTTATGCTTTGTTATTTACATGAATGCTTATGTCATCAAGTATCAGAATAAGGATTTTATACAACTGGTCTCGAATTGAGAAGTTTTGCTCTAGATCTTCCTCCAGTTTCAAAAAATGTGGAAAAATGTGCTTTTATTAATTTTAAACATGTTATTACTGTAGCCATATATATTATACGCGCTTTTGAAAAGAGGATAGACTAGTTGGTTTATTTCTAGTATCAACATTCTGTCAGTCTTTCCGAACTGGCAAAATGGACTGTTCTGCAAATGCTGACCAAGGGATTTCACTTATTTCTTGCAAGGTGACTGTAACATAGATTGATTGGAATTTCTGCAGTAATAGAAAGGTTAAATATTTCGAACCAGAGCTCAAAGCCAGACTTGACACTGACTGAATACCTTCATAAGCTATGGCTGACCTCAGACCATCCTTTTTCTCACTGTACTTAATTCCTTTGAAATACTAGATGATTCAGACTTTCCTGCTAAGGAACGCACAACTTTTTTCTTATAATGTTTAAAAAACCTTCTGCACAGTCTTTCAAAAACCACAGGAGACAAAAACCTTAATAATGGAATATTTCTAAAAAAAACAGGAATTAGAAGCCAATTTCATTTACAAGCTATATTATAGCTTTTAAAATGCCTACAATAGGATAAAATACCATGAAGTCTCACAAGAAAAGCAGGACTATGAAATAAAGACAGCAGACAGTGAAAGAACAGCAGACTGCAATGTAAAGTCAAGGTCCCAGGCTAGCTTTAAATAAGCTAGCTCAGGTCCCAGAAGCAATCTAGCCATGACAGCAGGGAGCTCAATTTGGGTAAGCTGTGTGAATGCCGGAAAGAGCCAAACTTAAGTTAACATTTTGACCTCTCTATGTAGCAAGCCCTTTCAAGGACAGAGAAGTTTTGAAAAAGGTATGTTTTAAAGGAATGGAAAATAAACTAGGAAGGTAGGCAGTAATCATTGTCCTCTTCCCAGTCCCAAGTTTCATGCATTTTAGTTCAAATTCAGAAGTGTCTGTATATTTTGAAAATTTAGGACAGAGTACCATCAAATTCAAACACCAGTTAGTTTTGATCTGTGTATCAGATTGCCATGATTAACTTATAAGACCAATCCAAACTACCTTGTTCAACCCAAAGGCTAAAATAAAGTTAATGCATTAAGAAGCTTTCCCTCCTACAACAGCTCCAACTTAAAAACAGAAACCCCTCACAAGTGCTGTATCAGAAGCAGGCCACCAAAGTGCTGAAATTTAAAAGCAGATGTTAGCTTTTTTGTGCGAAGGTGGCTGAAGTAAACCTAAAGTTTACAGTAAAGCTAATCACAGGTATTTCAGATTGTAAACGAATTAAAAACTGAAGGATAAAATTCTGAGATGTTATAAGCAACTGATAAAAGCAAATAGTAAAATAGTAAAATGTAGGAAATAAACCAATGGGAACTGGAAAATAATGAATCCATGTACTAGTTAGGAGACAACAGATTAAGGAGGCAACCAAACATACGCAACCAAAAGGTGCTTTAGCTCTCACTTACACATCTGTAAACTCTTTCCCAATCTTCCTCAGTGGAAGATGTAGTTGTGAACAACCACAGGCTCTAACCTCTCTGCTAACTCTAATTCTGAATTAGCACAATGCTTAGTCCTGATTTAATAGCCAGGTAAAACCCAGCTTATCAGCTACCACTCATAAGCAAACGTGTACTTAAGAGATGTGGCAAAAGGAGACGGTGGAAACTGATGAATAGAAGTGGTCGTGGGTATCGCGTCTTTCAAATTGTGATGCTTATTTATGTGTTACGTGCCAAATCAGCAAACAAGTCTAAGTGTATGCCAAATTCAAAGCATTAAGCTATCCTAGAAACTTCAGTGTAACATACGATTAAAGGAAGACATGCTTGGACATCAAGTAATTTCAAAAAAATGCAAGTGAACAATTCTATGCTAGTTCAGTGCCATGTTTTTAGATGAGTGTTAGTGAATATAACAAAGCAAGTTTTCTGAAATGGTACTGTACATGAACAGAACCTTTAATTTTACACCTATACATTTAAGTGCCAGATGGATGTAAAGTGAACTGGAAATTGTTTAATCTTACTGTGAGCAGGGAGTACTGTAAGTGAATAAAATCCTGAAGGGCATAACTGATACATTTTGCAAAGACAGGAGAGAGAAAGGAAGAAAAAAAGCATCCTTTTGTTGCGTACCATTAACTGCCTTTTTATTTTCATATATTAAAAGTGTGACCTTGGAGGTCGCATCAGCTGTGTGTCAAAATGAGAGGGCTTAAAACCTCAGTCATTTACGATCTGATTTAAAAAATAAGTTCTAAATAAGATCATTAAATTTTACCCTTAGAGTAATGTTGGGGAGAAAAAAAGAAGACAAAGAAAAAACACACCCAAAATGTAATTAAAGAAAGGTCTAAAAATGGAAACTTAACAGTAAATGGCTAACCAGATGTGCTTCACAGCACTTTTAAGGGTTCTTTCATCTTCATGGTAGCCTGTAACAATGCCTTGAGCAAAAACCATTTGTAAAGGATAGGTGTTTCTTTGTTTTCATACAACAGAGGAAGGAGAGTTTACTGATTTAGTAGTAGCACACACAGAATATTTGACATGTTGTTTTGACAATTAGTGTACAATAATTAAATTAATGTAGGAAAAATATTTAAGCTGTATTAACAAAAATAGAAACTCACTGAAAGTCATGATACCTGCAGCCTTATACTGTTTAATTTAGCAAATATAAAATACCGACTCCTCTTAATATGGGCCATATATGTTTCTCTTTGGATCAAAATAATAGATGGTGATTTTTAAACTATAGAGAAAAGTAAAGTATTTTTCTAAACATTTATAAAATGCTATAAAAAAAGTCAGAATAAAGAAGACATAGCAACTAGTCAGTTACACTTTGTTGTACTGATAAGACCATCATGGATATAGTATAAATACTTAGAATAATGTTACTGTCGATCTAACTCAATAGTTAAGGTTGAGAAAAAAGCTTAAAATATAAGACTTGTTTGCTTTCACCGGTTCCACTTTGATTTAAAATTCAGATTAGTCAAAAAGGCAGTAATTTCCTGTTTAGTTTGTGCAAAAATTAGGTGGCAGTCTCTGACAAAAGGGTATTTTTTCTGCATATGCAGATACAGGTGCATATAAATCACTCTTTGTCAAGGCAGAAATTGTGCAAATGTGTTTGACACTTATTAAAATATTTAATAAAGCATCTCTAGACAGTGTTTCACAGCATTGAAAATAAATTAGCAAGTGTAGATATGCCTACAGTAACCCCTTGAGTAGTCATAAGTGTGAAAACACCCTTGTAAATTGTTACATTCTTTCACTGATATGACTGAAATTAGTTTTATAATTTATGTTAAAGACATTAAATTGCTTTGAAGCTCTAAGAGATTCATCATCTAAATAAATATTAGATTCAATAGAGACTCTATGTCATTTTGTGCTCTACTTTTGTAACCGAAGATTGTTCTCAGGATAATTGATGAATTATGTAAAGAAACATTTATTCTTGTTAATTATAGCATAGGTAGAACAACTTCTGGTGAAAATTCTATTTATATTATCTACAAATATATACATAGCATTTATGCTAGTTTCTCCATTAACCTTATGAAACACGATTTTTACAGAAGAATTCAAGCAAATGCATTCTTAGATTATTGTATGCAAATGCCTGTACAGTAACCTTGCTATCAACTTTGGAGTATCACAGAGCTATATAAACTAGGAAAGCTTTTCAGCATAAGTTTATAATGCCTATGATAGATACTCAAGACCTGATTATGCCATTCTCCTCATCAGCATATTTTTGTCTCTAAGAAGCTTGGAGCTTCAAGTAAGACTATTCATGAAGCAAGAAATGAGTATCTACCAACAATTTTACAAATAAAAGCTTCAGCATCTGGTCTACACATTTACAAAATCGTTAGCTGTGGCCAATCAAGCCCATATCAGAAAAACTGATTCCCTCCTCATTATATATAATCAACATTTTTTATATGACCATGATTGACATTGTTGAAGTTTTTTCTTCTTGTTTATCTTTTAATTTACTTTAGTAGGCAACCTTCCCAAAACCTTAGTTCTGAGATCAGTTTTGGCAAATGCTCTTGTCAGTGCATCCAAAATAAGTAGAATATCTGTATGTTTTGAGGAAAATCACAGGCAGAGGCTTCTAGAGGGGGAAAAAAAAAGGAGGAAATGCCTCTGGGATTATATCCTCAAAAAGTAGAGAAAAGAAAGGGAAACAAAGCTAAGTGTGCCTTCTTACACACACACAGAAACGGCTTATAAAGGTGCCTACCTGCAGGGACAATAATAGCAGCTGTAGCATCTAACCTCTATCAGTCATAATCTAGAACAGTGCCACTTTCTATTAACCAAGCAATAGAGGAACTAAAATTACTTATACTGGTCTACGCAAGTCACTCAGTTTGCTCCAGTGCATTTTGATGACTTAATTAGGAAGACGGTGCAGCACATGTGGTTTTCTAGCCAGGTTCATCACAAAGGCCACATCATCAAAGCAGAAGAGTTGTCTCTTCTACAGCTAGATTAAAAATAGGGATTTCTTCATTAAGTGTCTTGCAGCTGACTGTGCCTCTTGGTTTGTCTCCATCTATTCAGACAATTAAATAAAGCGTCATGCTTTATTTATTTCTTTTTAGAGGCTAATAAAGAAGCCGTGAATTGAAGTACAGCTGGCAATCTTTTTATTTATTAAGACCTCAGTGTACACAGTGACAATCTCTGGAAGGCAAGGCACGTGCTGGGATTTTTTTTCCCCCTTTTAATATATGTCCTCTTTCCAGGCACAACAGTTCTACTAATAGGAATTACAACCCTTTTTCATGCTCTCAAGTGGGGGGGGGGGGGAGGGAGGGCTCACAAAAAAACAAACCAAACAAAAAAAAAACCACAAGGGGGAAAACCTAAGGTCACACCATAAAGCCAACAAACATGAAAAAATCAGAGTACTTTGAAAATGTGTTGATGTCAATCAAAGTAAAGAAGATGGGTAAATGACAAAACTGTAAAAATCAGCTGGCATATATCTGATAGATTCAGAACAAACTTAGTCACAATATTCCAAATTAAGAAAAAAAACACCTATGTATTTTTACTTTTATCAGAAGGGATGGATGACTACATAAATTACATGATCATTATGTAGGTAAATTAACTGAAAACAGTATACAAGATTTACTACACAGTTTCCATTTTCTGATAACAAGAAATTATTATCTTGTGTGTTATTATGTAATCTGGTTTGTACAGTCACAATGGAAATTATACATGGTAATATACCATGGAAACATCATAATGTTTCCTTGATAACAAATACATTGTATCATAACATAATGTGATCTAGCATTAATTCATGAATATTGGGATACAGGAATATAAATTAGTGAGAAATATTTTTAAAATATTTTGCAAGGATAACATGTTACCCTTCACTTCAAAGAAAGCTGAATACTCCATGAGGCAAGATGACTTTTCAGTCTTAAGAGTTACTAACTGCTAATTGTATGTCGTTATGTATACTTACAAATGCATATACACATGTATACAAATCTACAGTGGTCAAATTAGTTACTGCTTCCTCTCTGCAGGAAGTTACAGTATGGCCTATGTACATTGCAAGGATAGGAAAGAAGAAAGAGGCAGACATGAACACAAACACGGTCTTCACAAGAATACAGATGCCAGTTTTTCTCTTTTTTATTTTATTTAGTCTGTGTAGAGGCCCTTCTTTGTAGGGGGCTAGCCAAAATGTGAGTGGTGTTTGGTTTGGTTTTTGGTTTGGGGTTGTTTTTTTCTTTTTTTAGATTCGAATTGAAGAACATTTTCTGTCTGCTTCAAGTTAATTGGATGTGGATGGCAGAAACACATCTTTCTACATGTTTCTTGACCCCAGCAAGGCCTAAACTGCCTGTCTGCTCTCTCCGAATTTGACCTTGAATACCACAATCTACAAACTTGGTGGCACTTACAACTGGAAACAATACATTAAATCATCATCCCTTGCCGCACATCACTTAGAGATGCATTTGTCACAGTTATATTACATTAGGATCACAAAAATGTAATTTATGGCCAAGAGTGACATTTCATAAAGCCTGTGAAAACAAAATTACTGGAGAATGTGCACCAAAACATGGTATTTCTTGCCACTACAGTTTGTCAACAGAACAGTTCCTCCAAGATGATCCTTTCTACAGTAGAAGTTATATGATGGAAACCTAAGAACTTGACAGAGATGAATCTGTGGTCCTGGTTGGTAAGCTGAATTTGAGCTGGCAGTGTGCCCTTGACCTGGGGAAGGATACCAACATACTGGTATGCTTTAGTGAGAGCACAATCAGCAGGTCAAGGGGTGACTAGTTTCCTCCAGTTGTCATTCATGAGTCTGCACATGGAAGAGTGCATCTAGTTTTGGGCCACTCACTCCAAGAGAGAAACAGAAAAATGGGAGAGAGCCCAGAGGAGAGCCTCTAAGATGGTTAGGGGGCTGGAGCATGTGAGCTACTGTGAGATGCTAAAGAAGATGGTTTGGTTTAGCATACAGAAGTCTAAGGTAGTGGTCTAATTACACTCTTCAACTACCTTAAATAAAACTTTGCAGAAGTGAGATCCAGACTCTCCTCAGAAGTGCATAATGAAAGGACAAGATGCAAGGGTCACAAATTGCAATACAAAAAGTTCCAGCTGGCTCTAAATGGAAGTAAAAATTCACCTTGAGAGTGGCCCAAAGAGGTTATGAAATTTCCATCTCTGGAGGTGCTCAGAATGCAGCTGGACACGGCCCTGTGCAACCTGATTTAACTCTGAAGATAGCACTGTTTTGAGCAAAAAAAATCAGACTAAATGCCCTCCATGTGCCTTCTAACCTAATTTTTTCCATGATTCTATGAGTGTTCCTACATCAGAGCTACACACTTCCAGTCTTATATTTATATGTATGTCTTCAATCAAAAATAGCTAAAGGTTATCTTTATTTGGGCTCAGATTCAATGAAAGAATAAGTGGAATTTTCATGGAATTTGGGGACCTATATTTAAAAATTTGACCCTGTTAAATCATGTCCTTCCATCTTGAGAGTTAACATTCCTCTCAAGCTCTGTTCCTGAGAAGGCATAGCTTTACATAAGTTTCAAGTTTTTTGGCTTCTATCCTTTGTCTTATTTCCCCTGTGACCTACAAACTAGGCTTTCCTGTTCAGGTGCTCTGAAATGCTTACTGGCTCATCACAAAATAGTTATGAACATCACTTTACTTTAAAACAATACAAAATTATAATCAACAAAACTGCCATCTTTTTAAAATATGAGCTCAGCTGTTGGATCACTTGCTCAGAAAGGGTGAAAACTATCCTCAAGTACCTCCCAACTGAAGGAATTTAAATCTATATTCCCTGCTCTTTGACAAGTGTCAAGGGAGTACTGGTCACTTAATTTCCTTAGTTTAATAAGTCTTCACTCTTCCTTTACAGCTTCACAATCAGGGGCTTACATGGAATTTGAGCATCCAATTATCTTTGCCTCTGAGCCTGTGCCAAAAGACAGTCAATAGTTAAACTATAGGTTGGGTTTGGCTGAACATTTCCTTTTTGACCATTATTCTCAGGAAAACCTGCACAACCATAAAACTAGCTAAATTCTTCACCTGAACTATTCAATGCCTTATTCAGATCATTGAGAGATTTATTTTGGATATTTGATTGAAAATTCATTCAGGCACTTAAAAAGTACAGAAGAATGAGTGAGTACACATTACATTATACAAGACAGTGATGTTCTTTATGAAGCAGCAAATGAAGATCTTTCAGTGCTAGAAACCATTTTCTCAAGGTACCTTCACAGGTTGCAGGGAAACCAGAGGAATATAGAATTTCTTGTCAAAATGCATCAATCACACATATAAACCCAAAGTATCATATTCAGACAACAAATTCAGTAGTTTGACAAGCAGATGATAGGGGAAAACTACAATCTTGTTTTCACTAGCCAGATCACAGAGACTTGAGTACTGAAAAGTTAACAGTGATTTTTAAAAAAATCACACCAAACAATTTAATTACTTACGTTACTGAATTATGATTAACTTAAGAAAAGCTCTGAGGTAAGTTTTCAGATTCCAAAAATGATTGCTTACACCTTAGCATGTTAGAGGCAGTAAAAAAGACAATTTGAATTTATGAAAGTTTCATTATGAGTAACAACTGTCTCCTGTTGAAACAGGCAAACAAGCTATGAGAGTGAATGTACTTCCTGTAATGTTTCATTACTAAGCCAAGAAGTATTAGGAAAAAAGAAATTTAAAATATTCTTGTCTACCCCAGAAGAGGTCAAATCCTGGACTGGTTTTCTTCAGAATTTCAGTAAGCTTCTATGATTATCAGAGAGAGTTGTTTTGTGGTTGGTCTTTTTAAACTTACACTAGTGAAACACATTTCTCAAATTTACATTTTACTATATAAGTTTTATATATCTTATGCTTTGTTATATATCTGCATCTCCTAAAGGAAAGCTATTTCCTGGGGAAACAATGCACTTCACAGCTTTAAAAGTAAAAAAAAAAGTATCAGAAAAGCAATCTTTTTTTACTTGAAAATGATGGGAATATGTCATGCTTTCTAGTGACACATCAGTCTTTGCTCAAGTACTGAGAGACAGCACTTGTAGACCACAGAGGTCTACAAGCTTCTATCAAAATTTCTCAAAATTCTGGGTTCAAAAGAGGTTTTCTCCTCGTCCTCCTCTCTCCAAGATCTACAGAGAAATTTGTTTCAAAAATCTATTAATAATCTACCAGGAACGTTCAAAATTTGTCATTACATGGCTTCACAAGGCTTTCTTTGTCTGGATAGCTCTGTAAAGCTCAAGGATTGACTAGATCCCACATATCCGGCATCTGTTCCAGTTCAGATGGAGGGCACTTCCACAATACTCCCTGCTAAAGGACCTGATCCCAAGCACAACCAGATCCATGAGGAACGCTCCTACTGTCTTTATTAACAGACCGCAAATCTGAAAGCTTGCACTCACTTCTATTCATGTTAAAAAAAAAAAAAAAATCAGTTAAAATTATTAAAATCTTTTGCTTCATGTGGAATTTATAGTTCTATGCTCTTTTGACAAGGTAGTAACTGGTAACTTTAAAACACTTCAATGACTTAACTGAGAACACAGAGCTCAACTTATGCATCTAAACATAATATAGTATTAGTTAATGCCATGTTTTCTTAGATCAGTGCACTTTAAAATCAGCTATCAAGTTTTCCAGCTTTTAAATATGCAGAGCAACTGGAAGGAAAAATCACATCTTTGCCAGATAATGTTCAACCCCTGATTAAATAAAGATGTGCCAAGGCAGAGATACTTTAAGCCTCAGGAGACAGCCATAGTGGAATTGCAAGTGTATTTTATATGTGAATTAGAGGTAAGATGTAATGACATGAGATGAAAGGCTCAGCCACGATTTTAATAAAGGGGGGAGACAGTACTTCCCTGTGGACCCCATATGCAAAAGAGTGAGACTCAACAAGAATATATGAAAAGATTCAGCAAAAACTACAATAAATGTTTCAAAGTTATAAGACCACCATTAAAATTCATCATATTTTACTGAAGTTGAAAATTCCAGTTCTGAGGGTAAAGCTTTAACACATTTCTGATAGACTGTCATATGAAATTAAAGCTATGTCATCAATAAGCTGGAACAATTTTCAATTTTTAGATAAGACAGAATTGGAAAGTTTGAAACCATACTGTTTCATTTCTTAAAGGTTTCTAATAACATGATCTAAAAATAATTTCATTGAATCTGTTATTTTGAAAGCATGGTTTTTATTAAATAAAATAACACACTTAATTTAGTAGTACTATGAACACAGACGTTTTAGCTGCTTAGTGCTTTTAGCAATCCTCAGAAAAAGCTGTTACCTATTGCTGTATTGATATTTTTTATGGACACAGCAGAATTCCAAAGAACCATTATTTCTTTTTTTTCCCCATTAAATGGAGGAAAAAGTTCGAGATTTTGCACAGGTCTCTCTCTTTCTGTGCATTAAAAAAAAAAAGAGACACATGCCTTTGTAAGAAAAAGACATGAAAAGAGCAAAATGAATGGATGAACTGCTTAAAGGAAAAAAAAAATCCTGCTTTATTTGATCTTTTGTGATAATCACACTGCTGGCACCCTGCCAGTGAGGCTGAGCATGCTGATGTCTGGCCAAGTAGAGTAATCTCTTGGTTCAAGTCTGAGGTCTGTTATGAAAATTACAAAGCAGGGACAAAGTCAAAATGCCACCTGTGATTTTATTCTGAAGCTAATTTGACGGAAAAAGTAATACAATGCAAACAGCCTTTTTAGTAAAGTCTACAAAACTATGACTAAATTGAAACCAATGCAAATGGATGGAGGTAGCTATCATGCAAATACATTTGGATCTGCAGGCTTTCCTTTTAAAAAGAGCAGTAGATGTCTTTGTGACAGGTAAATTGCTTTGAAATTATGTTTGAAGTCCAAGGTCAAACTTTTACAATGATAATTTTAACTTACATCTTCCTTTATGCTGGAGTCTTTTTTCATCTCCTACATAACACATTTGAAACCAACAAAACAGGGGTGGGGGGGCGGGGAAGGGGGAATCAATTCATTTCCTTAATTTACTTTCCATGAACCACCATTCATTATCAGTCAACAAACCCTTGAAAAACAAAAAACAACCTTTTCCTTTCTCTTTTCATTCAGTGGTCTATATTTGAACCAGTTGCCCACAGATATATGGAGAAGAATTGTATAACCGCAAAATTCTGCACATACAACGTATTCAACTTAGAAAACCAGCCAGTAGAGTCTTCTGTTATTATTCAGATGCAAAGCAGAAAAAACAGCCACCAAAACTCAGCATGCCACTTTCTTTTTTATATGTCTGTTGTGTTTTCCTACATTTTACTGAAAGGTTGTACATTATTAGCAGTACTGATCAAAGTTTGTTTGGGTTTTTCCTAAAAAATATTGAAGATTATTCAGAATGACTCAGAAGCTGTTTTTACAGATTTATTCTTAAAAAAAAACCCAACACAACAAAACAGATTTTGTTTCCTGTATGTTACTTCAATAAAAATCCACTGTTCACTGATCAAGTGATACAGATTACCTATTTTACCACCACCTTCTCTTTAAAGTTGGATAGTACCTTGCCATTTTATATACACACTTACTACTCCTCTCTCCACTAGTAAGACTTGCCATATGCAAGCACCAGGATGATCCCTGATCTCTAGGACTTCACTGAAAACACTGCATTACAGCTATTTCACAGTTGCTGCTATTTTCCTTCTTCTTCAGGAAGGTTCTCTATAGATTTCCTAGTCTCTTTGATATTCAGGTCTGTTTCTGCACTCCCTTCACCAACAGTCCTAATCAAAGGAATGCTTTAATAGCCACCTTAACCTTCTCGTACTTATATTTTCAGGCCACTCCTTTTCTATATCTTCCTTTGCAATAGAAAAAAGCAACTCACTGAAGCATAGACAATAAAACACATATTAAATTCTGTGTTTTAAATATGCAGTTATGCTCATAAAGTTCTTAACTACACACACACACACACACACATTAATACATGGAGAGAGAACTTCAGGTATATACATGCACATATTCACATGGATGGCATAAAAATGATTCATAAAACCACGAACATTTATGTTTAAATAAAAGGTACCTACCTGGAATGAGCTGACCCAGTAACTGATGGCATCTGGAAAGGCTGAATACAGCTACTATGACCAAAAAAGGATAATGTTTCCATTTCATGATGTGCCCTTCCTTGCATTACACCAGCTCAGCAGCGCTAACGTAAATGTTACCTGCAATACAAATAAGAACAGACAAATCAATGATAAATTTAAGGTACTTCCAAATATTTTTGCCCAGTGTAACTCTATGAAGTATGCTGGTTTCAATACAGTTTTAGCTATTAAAATAATGTTAAATTTTCCAACAATTAGGAAGTTGTAAACCACAACCAGAATATTAACTATCCTTGCAGAGCAGACAACCCCAAAATATGTTTTGAAGTGAGACATGAGGATCCCCATAGTGCACATGTATATTTTAAAGTGCTGCATGCTGTTTGGTCATGTAACCCAAGTTATTAAAGAAATTGCTCAATTCAGCAAGATAATTCAGTGTAGGTTTAATCCATCCCAGTTCAAGGAAATACTTAAACAATTTCCTAAATTGAAAATGCTTCAACGCTATTCAGCTTTCTATACAAACTAGACCTCTTCTTATGATACGGTGTTTTGCTGAATGAGGATTAGGGATAATTTTACCCAGTAATAACTTGAACAGTTAAGGTAACTTTCTGGTGAGTTTCTGTGTTCTTAAGGGCAGAAAATTTTCATCTGACTGGCAGAAAAAGGGAATCTTATGAAGGCAGAAAATCTTTTGAATCAAAATGTGATTTTTACACTCATTTTTCTGACCACCACAACTGTAGGTTGAAAAGAATTCACAACTCTACCGATGTTGAAAAATAATCTCCGCTCATCCTACTCGTTTCTTATGCTTCAGCTACATTAGTGCTTAGTACGAACTTTGCCAGAACTCCTCAGGCCTTGTTTACAGCATACCAACCTGTTCAAAATGCTTTTCCTCTACAGGTTTCTAAAAAACATACAGTGTTTTTTAGATGATGATAGGTTTCTAGAAACAGTAAGATGTTTTTTAGACAATCTCTTTAATTAAGTACACACAATCTGTAAGTAAATGTGTTTAGTGTTTTCTTTTGGGTTGGTTTGGTTGGTTGGTTTGTTTTGGTTTTATTTGGGTGGGGGGTTTTTTGTTGTTGTTTTTTTTTTTTTTTTTTATAAGGGCCTTTATCTCAATACAAGCTGAAATGTGAAAAAACCTATGGTGCCGTCAGTCACTTCTTCAGTCTGCTGGGACAGAGAATTTTCAGCTGTAAACCTAATATATATTTAATGACTGCAGATAGAAGAGTTGCATCATTACTGGGAGTATTCGGTGTCATCTGATATTTTCGGATGTTCAAAAATGTACAAATGTTGAATATGAATAGATTCAATCACCTACACATGCTGCATTTTACATTTGCTTCTTGTTATACCTGCACGTCTATTATCTTAGCAACCAGAAATAATAATACTCCATTTCCTACTACTGCTGTTACCTGAATCCTACAAAAATATTTTTTTCTTCATTTTTCTCCCTTCATCTGCACTGCAGACAAAAAAACAGTTCCTTCCATTCCCATTCTTTTAATTTCCCCTATCACTTGTATGACTGCTCTTCTGTTGCAAACAGCTTGACAGCTCTTAATGGCAGAGTTAATGGCAATTAATGGCCAAGGTGTTACATACTGCTCTAAATGCTATTCATGATGTGACTCCAAGACTGAAATGAGGATTTGCAACTTCAGGCCTTTGGAATATCAATCTCTTTCTCTGTACAGTAATAAAGGCTTGCTTTATAAAACTATTTACCACGTTGGCTTCAATTCCCACAGTTTCTTCATCTGTACTTTCTGTTTGCAAATACAAGATTGAATGTCATTTCTAACTCAAAGCTGATGAGGCAGCCCATTGAATTTGGTTCACCAAACAAAAAATAAGACTTTCAGTTAAGGACTTACTTTGTCATTATAATGTGAGGTGCTCACACAATATATGCCAATGTGAAAGAATAATTTCATTAATACACATTGCAAAATCATTCAAGGACTCAAAGATTTAGAGTGTTCCCATCCAGTGGCAGGACACAACTCCTACTGATCTCAATAGGAGTTAAGATCACGCATTCTGGAGGCAGAATTTGATTTGTGGACCAAATTATATTGGGTTTATGTGGCAAGGTGCAGGTGGAGGGGGTGCTGCAGGGTGACCTCTCTGAGGAGAGGCCAGCGTCTGCCCGGTTGCCACACACAGCCAGCTCCAGCAGACCCACCACACAGCACAGCTGAGCCTGTCAACCAAGCTGATGGCGCCTCTGGGAAAGCCTGTGTAAGAAAGGGCAAAATGCCAGATAGGCAGAGGAATAGGGAAAAAAAGGTTCAGAAACAAGAGAGGGAAGACCAAGGTGAAAGCAGGAGGAGGGGGAGGAGGTGCTCCAGGCGCCAGAGCAGATTCCTCTGCAGCCCATGGAGAGGACCACTCTGGAGCAGATATCCACACTGCAGCCCATGGAGAACTCCGGGCTGGAGCAGGTGGATGTGCCCTGAAGGAAGCTGCAGCCCATGGAGAGCCCACACAGGAGCAGGTTTATCCTGAAGGGCTGCAGCCCATGGGAAGTAACCACACTGGAGCAGGGGAAGTGTCAGGAGGAAGAAGGAGAGGCAGAGAGGAGCTGTTATGGACTGACCACAACCTCCCATTCCCCATCCTCCTGCACCACTCCAGGGAAAGAAGGCGGGGGGGGTGGGGGTGGGGGGGGGCAGAGGTAGACAAGTTGGGGATGAAGGGGTAAAATTGAGCCTAGGAAAAACTGGCAGGGGGGAGGGGTGTGTTTTAGTTTTCGTCTGTCTCTCTCACCATCCAACTCTATTTTAATCAGCAATAAATTTCGCTCTTTAGCCAAGGTTAACCCACCACAACCATAAAGCCGGGGGTGGGGGGGGGAGGGAGTGGGGGAGATGAATCCCAGCAACATACTTTATGGCACTTGCCCTATCTGTGAAGGCATCCCATGCATGAATCCAAAGATTTGTCTTTTCCATAACTCTCTCTTCCATTTACTTATTCGGTAGACTATGACTTCTTTTTAATCCCTTTGTATGACAGAACTCCACAGGGAGCTCAGACGTTAACCGCCTGGCTTGCTTGTGAAAACCATTTCTGCTCTCTAATTCTGCTTATGTTTTATGTTTGAAATATAATATTTAATTCTAAAACCTAAAATTATTTCAGTGTTATTAAAAACATTATTCTTACGGAAAATTTCAGTGAAGATGGCTTCAATGAAGCCAAATAATTTTAATATGAAAACAAAGCTTTTTAGTCTACAGTTTAAAAACAATTCTTGTAGATATTCCTTGAAAACAAACTTGAATAGGAGGCTAATTCTCTATATTCGGAGTATAGTGCTTTCTTCTGAAATAGTAGCCCTGATTACAGGGAAGATAAAGTAGAAAAAGATGTCATCAGAATGGAAAATGGTTTTCAGATAGAAGTTGAGTTCAGCAGAAGAGAAACAAGATCTTTCTTATCATAGTCTACTGCCACAGTCCGCAATTCAAGTACTACACTAAAGTGGAAGAAACCCACAGAAGTGTATCACAACCAAAGGGATTCAGCTGGCAATTTAAAACACTGCTTCCCTTAGTACATACTAAAAGCCCATGAAGCATCTGCCATCTGCATTTAGAACTTCTGTTCATATACAAATTTCTCAGTGTCATAACATTTAACTTTTGATTACAATAACTGAGCTAAATGTTTCTGTCTTTGGTCCTTCTCTGCAATTAGTCTTGCAGTGTCTGAAATACAAAACTAACATTGCAGAATAAGGACTGGCACTAATTAGATGTTGCCAGTGACAGAAGAAGGATGCACTCACCATATAAACTTCAGCTGGCCTGAGACCTCACTTAACTCCGTATCAAATGACTGCAGATCTACACCAGAATGTGCAAGAAAAGATTCAGGTCCAATGAGTTGTCCAGAGTGCACAATGAAGATAAACACTGGCTCCTCTATGACATTATAATCATTAAAGAATCAATGGCAAATTAAACTGCACAAACCCAGAGGGGAAAGAAGCACTATGGTAAATGCAGGGAAAGAGTCTAATCAATTATTTTCTTCCACTTCCCAAGTGTAGTGCTATTTATCGCTATAGCCAGTGCAGCATTCAGCATCAGAAGCAAAGCAGCAAAGACACTGAGACAAGACCAAAACCAATGCTGGTTTTCTTCTCATTTCTTTTGTTTGTTTGTTTTTTACAATTTGATTATTATTGTTGCTTCTCTCAGAAATGGTAACCAGCTTGGCAAGACTTGATTTTGACAGTATGTTGCATGGAAAAAAAGGACACAAAGGTCAGGTAATTAAGATTCTAACTTGTAAAAATAATTTCCCTTTATAAAATCTATGCACTTTGGTAAATATTATGCTAAAGAAGATTGTTTACCTACAGGATGAGACAGAATTTTGATCTGTCATGTACCCAAAGGCCATTTTGGAGTGGACTGGCAAAATTTCACTGAAAGCAGAAAAAATAGAAAATGTTCCTTTTGAAGCAATGTTAACTCATTTTGAATGCAGAACATTTTGTAAAGCTTGTCATGCATTGTTAGGCCTCCTGATATTGGATGGACCTTCCCACACTTTCAATCATTTTGTTATAAAGTCCTAATGTCTATTAGTCTGACACCCAGTTATCTGGTCACAGAATCACAGAATCGTATAGGTTGGAAAAGACCTTTAAGATCATCGAGTCCAACCATAAACCTAACACTACCAAGACCACCACTACACCATGTCCCTAAGCACCTCATCCAAACGTCTTTTAAATACCTCCAGGGATGGCGACTCAACCACTTCCCTGGGCAGTCTGTTCCAATGCTTGATAACCCTTTCAGTGAAGTAAAATTTCCTAATATCCAGTCTAAACCTCCCCTGGTGCAACTTGAGGCCATTTCCTCTCATCCTATTACTTGTTACCTGGGAGAAGAGACTGACCCCCACCTCTCTACAACCTCCTTTCAGGGAGTTGTAGAGAGCAATAAGGTCTCCCCTCAGCCTCCTTTTCTCCAGGCTAAACAACCCCAGTTCCCTCAGCTGCTCCTCATCAGACTTGTGCTCCAGACCCTTCACCAGCTTCATTGCCCTTCTCTGGACACGCTCCAGCACCTCAATGTCTCTCTTGTAGTGAGGGGCCCAAAACTGAGCACAGTATTTGAGGTGCGGCCTCACCAGTGCCGAGTACAGGGGCACGATCACTTCCCTAGTCCTGCTGGCCACACTATTCCTGATACAAGCCAGGATGCCATCGGCTTTCTTGGCCACCTGGGCACACTGCTGGCTCATATTCAGGCGGCTGTCAACCAACACCCCCAGGTCCTTTTCTGCCTGGCAGCTTTCCAGCCACTCTTCCCCAAGCCTGTAGCGTTGCATGGGGTTGCTGTGGCCCAAGTGCAGGACCTTGCACTTGGCCTTGTTGAACCTCATACAGTAGACCTCGGCCCATGGATCCAGCCTGTCCAGGTCCCTCTGCAGAGCCTTCCTACCCTCAAGCAGATCAACACTCCCACACAACTTGGTGTCATCTGCAAACTTACTGAGGGTGCACTCGATCCCTTTGTCCAGATCATTGATAAAGATATTAAACAGAACTGGCTCCAGTACTGAGGCCTGGGGAACACCGCTTGTGACCGGTTTGGTCATCTCTGTTTAGACTGACACTACTTCTGAACTTACTCCTCCTGTGCATTATCATCAGTAAAGTTATAGATCACTGAAATTAAGAACTTCCCTCTACTATTTTAAACATCCTGTCTTTGTTAAACTGAATTTATTTGGAGTTCCAAGAGGATGAGAAGGAAGCACTGCCATACATTGTCTCAACTGTTTCCATTTAGGAGCAAGAATGACAGAGGGTTGATGAACTAGGGGAAGAAAGTCTGGCCAGCTCCTTTTCTGTTATAAAGTAAATCAACTCTACTAAGATCAAAGCAGCTAAAAAAATATAAATCTATTTAAACCAGAGTAGTTATCAGTGTAGAGCATCTATGGATCTGGACTGTGATCCTTTCAGTGACAGTTGCAGCAGACATTCATGAAGCTTACCTTATTTAATCTTTTAGTATTCCAAAACATTTGCTTTTTTAGAACCAATTGTTTGGTCACTTTTAACAATTGTGATGCAAGATTTATACTTTATTTATTTTAAGCTGTGGGTTGTTTTTTTTAAATGCAGTAAGAAAACAAATAGTAAAATTATTATTATTATTATTATTAATAATAATAATAATAATAATAATAGTAATGGATTGAATATGCTCAATTTACATTTCTAAGCTGACAGGTGACAAACTTATATGTAAAACAGTCTTACCTAGATTTTAACTGACTTGATTTTCTGTATGGTATATTTACTGCCTAAGCAGTACCATAGGAATAGTTCACCTAGTATAATTCAAAGAAAAAAAAGCTGTGTCCACGTTCATCCACTCGTACTGAAAGACTGCAGCAGAAACCCAAACAGCAGTATCAGCCTGACAAACTGTGGTATATGACATAAGCTGTAGCCTAAACCCTAAATACCCTCTACTATGCTGCCTATACATGAAAGCTCAGTGTGAGGAGACAAGTTTATGACAAAAGAAACATCTTTTCTCCCACCAGCCTGAGTCTCATAAACACTCTCTCTACCAGAAGTTCTGCTAATTTCTAACGTTTCCTTCATGTGCCTGGCTATAAGCTGAGATTAATTTTGAGTAAGGGACAACTTTAAAGAAGTTTTCCTCAGGGAGGAGTACATAAGTGAGACAGTGAGCAACAGAACAAGATTTCTGTGTAAGGAAGCAATATATTTATAATGCAATAAATGTGCAATGCGAGATATGAAGCATGAAGTGGAGTGTTAAGGAGCGTAAAGGGAAAGCAAAACAAAAAAATCCAAATAATCCCCTTAACTGTAAAACAATGATTTCCAGTTGTTCTGTGAATTGGGGCCACTCGAGAAAACTGACAGTGCTCTGCAGGCTCCTGCCCCTGCCTGACCCCCCAGGCTGTTGGTCTGTCTCAAGGAGTCAAATCAGGCTACTGAGCGCTTACTGCTCTCTGCCTTTTCTGCCTGCTGTGCCAGAAGCGATACAGAGACACTGTCCGAGCGTGCAGGGCTGGGTTTAGGAAAACCAAAACCCACCTGGAGGTCAGTCTGGCAAGGTACGTGAAGGGCAACAAGAGGGACTTCTACAAGTGTACATAAGCAGCAAAAGGAAGATCAGGGAAAATGAGGTGGGGAACCTGGGGACAAAGGACATGGAAAAGGCTGAGGTATTTGATGCCGCCTTTTATCTCAATTTTTGTTGGAAAGACTAGCTTTCAGGAATCCCAGGCCCCTGAAACCAGAGGGGAAGTCTGGGCTAAGGAAGACTTGCTCTCAGTGGAGAAGGATCAGGTTAGGGAGCACTTAAACTATCTGGACACACACACCAGTCCCTGGGACCTGACAGGATGCACCCATGAGAGCTGAGGGAGCTGGCCAACATCACTGCAAGGCCACTCTTGATTAACTTTGAGAGGCTGTGACGACCAGGAGAGGTTTCTGAGGACTGGAAGAAAGCAAATATCACCCCTATCTTCAGGATGAAGGATCCAGGGAAGAGCAGGCCTGTCAGCCTCATCTCAGTCCTTCAGAAGGTGATGGATGAACCTATTCTGGAGACCATCTCCATATGCATGGAAGGACAAGAAGGTGATGAGGAGTAGTCAACATGGTTTTATGAAGAGGAAATCGTGTTTAACCATGAAAGCTTTCTGGTTTCTACGGTGACATGATGGGCTTGGTAGATAAGGGGAGACCAGTGGATGTTGTTTATCTCGACTTTAAGAAGGCCTTTGACACCGTCTTCTGTAAGATCCTCATAAAGAAGCTGATGAAGTAAAAGCTAGATAAGCAGAGGGTGAAATGGATTGAAAACTGGCTGAACTGCCAGGCTTAAAGGATCGTTATCAATTTCACAAAGTCCAGCTGGAGACCAGTCCCTTGCGCTATACCCCAGGGGTTGCTACTGGGTCCGATACTGTTTAACATCTTTACTAGCAACCTGGACAGTGAGACTAGTACACCTTCAGCAAGTTTGAAGATGACATAAAACTGGTAGGAGTGACCGATACAACAGATGGTTGTGCCACTATCGAGAGGGACATCTGCAGGCTGGACAATCTCATGAAGTTCAACAACAGAAAATCCCAAGTCCTGAACCTGGTGAGGAATAACCCAAGGCACCAGTACACACTAGAGGCCAACTGGCTGGGAAGCAGCTCTGCCAAGAAGGACCTGGGGCTCCTGCTGGACAAGAAGTTGAGTTAGCAATGTGTTCTTGCAGCAAAGGCGGCCAAAGGTATCCTGGGCTACTCTGGGAAGAGTGTTGCCAGCAGGTCAAGGGAGGTGATCCTTCCCCTCTCCTCAGCACTGGTGAGACCACATTTGGAGTGCTTGGTCCAGTGTTGGGCTCCCCAGTACAAGACTGACAGTGGAGCAAATTCAGCAAAGGGGCACAAAGATGATTAAGGGGTGGGAGCATCTGTCATATGGGGAGAGGCTGGGACTGTTCAGTCAGGAGAAGAGAAGGCTCAGGGGGATCTGATCCATGTGGATAAATACCTGCTGGCAGGGAATGAAAGAGAGGGAGCCAGGCTCTTGTCAGTGGTGCCCAGTGACAGGACAAAAGGCACAAAATGAAAGACAGGAAATTCCACTTAAACATAAGAAAAAGCTTTTCTACTGTGAGGGTGATTGGACAGTGGAATAGGTAGCCCAGATAGAGATTCCATCCTTATAAGCAAAACCTTATAAGTCACAAAACCTGGGCAACCCGCCCTGGCTGACCCTGCTCTAAGCAGGACATTGGACTAAATGATCTCCTCCCTGCCTCAGCTGCAATTATCCCGCTTCTCTGTTTAGGAACCACAGCACCAAAATCAGCAATCCATATACTGTTTCAGGAAATGCAGTATTATAAAGTGTCTAGCACAGAATGAGGGAAGGCTACCTCTCACAGAAAACTAGTCACAAAATGCTCAGAAGCTGTAATGTAGAGTGACTATAAAAGCTAACAGCATCAAATGGTCCTGGAGCAGAAGCTGACTGGACAGAGATAGTATGCTGGGCATGTCTTTTAGGGCTTAAAAGAAAAAAGGTTAAAAAAAAAAAGTGTGAATACTAGAAAAATCACTTATCCTGTGAAAAGTCCTCAATGCATGGTCAAAAATGGAAAGTTGAGGAGGTTTGTGATGACATTTTTTGGGGAATAGCCTCATGATCCCACAGGTAAGCAAAACATACAGACAGACTAACGCTTAAATATGCTACGCAGTGTTGTAAGCCATTGCCTGTCATCGTATTGCTGCTTGTGTTCAGGCTGATTATTCCCCTGGAATGCAAAAATCAATTCTAACTTGCAAACTATTATTTTGCACAGACCCACAGTATTGCAGGCTTTGTTCTCTATTTTATATTCAGTCACTCTCAGGGGAGCAATCAGAGGCCAAATGTAATTGGTAACAGTCACCAGTGAATTCATTGGACAAAACTTTCCTCAAATCCAGAAGGTGATTTCATTCTCTTAATTAGCCTTTTTTGTTGAAACTGCTGATATAGCTAAAACCTGTAGGAAGAGAGGGGAGAAGTGAAGCTATTTGTATCATCACTCTCAAGCAGCTATACAAGAGAGTGAGAGGGAAAGATCTTAAGGTCTTAGCTAAAACCTTTACAGTGCAGGATACTCTGTGTGTGCGCACACGCACAAGCGCTTGTGTGAGAGGAAGAGGCGATGTAGCTTTAGAGACATCTCTAATCTACTAAAATTTACTTGTGCTTCAAACCTAGAGGAAAGCAACACTTTGAGTTGTTCTTCCGAATTGTAGCCAGGCTGCCCAGCATAATTCTTGCTTGTAGAACACCAAATTTCTCTATAATTAAAGAAGCCTGCTAAAGGAGCAGTCTCCAGGAGCTTCAACTGACTCACTCCATGCAACTCTAAACCACAAGACTTTTGAAACAGCTGTTTGGGTTTGTTTGGGCTTTTTTTAAAAATGCAATTTCATATTTTTCAAAATTGTATCCCTTTTAATCCACCTGGGCCTCCCTTTCTGCATAATAAGGGACCATCTCTTAATAAGGGCAAGCAAGCAAATGTGAAGCAAATCCTGTAGTAACAGCACTATGGAAAACCCTATGGGAAAATTAATTGAATTCAGAGCTGGATTTGGATGCGGTACCATATACAAAACCAGGTATAAAGCAAGGAGGGGAAAGAAAAAAAAAAATCTTGGTTAGTAGCTGGATCACTGACTGAGGCAGGGTGTGTGCAAAGAACTTGCACACAGTCATGAGAATAAAAATTATAACAAAACACATGGATTATCTATGAGGTTGCTATCTTTTAAATGCTTTGCCCTCTTTTAGTGCGATTTTGTTTTTCTGTCTGTTATTCAACAACCAGGAAACACAACTTCAACATGATTCTGAACCCAAATTACAAGACTGCCAAGCATCAGATACTAGTCTATACCTACTCAGAAGAAAGCAACGTGTATGGTATAAAATAATTTTCTTGTCATTTCTTAAGTCTGGAAAACAGTATGACAAAAGTAAAAAGGAAAGTTCCCTTTAGGGATGCTCCTACTTGTGAATGGCAGGAAGAAAAAAGGGAAGTGATACTCTACTCCTATTATAACAGATACTTCCACCTTTCATTTCTGTAAACTCCTTTTGCACAAAAGTGATGCAAGAATCAAGTATCTTCTGTTCAGACTTAAATAGGTTCCTTCAAAGAGGTTTGAACTTGTTAAAAGCAATGCTATCTCTTCAAAATAATAAGAATATGCTTGCACTCTAATCTAAATTTATGACAAATTCAGTAACTGTGGAATAAGCCCTGTGTTTTCCAACAGACAACTCTTAAGAGCTGGCTAAATGTTAACAAGTTTGTACTTTTTGAAAATACAACCAAGGAATGTTCCAAATAAAGCAAGAACTTTCTTGTATCTTGTGTTACTGATGCAGTCTCTCTTTTTGCCCTTTGGCATATTAAATCAACAACTTGTGTCTTGACTACCAAGACTTTCAAGGGAGTGTTTGGAAAAAACTGGGTACTGTATCTGTTGCAGATTTCCCAATATGAAATACCCTGTTTCCAAATTGCTTTTCTAGAACTACACACTCATCACTTTTTGAACAGGCAAAAAAATATCATTAATAATGCCTTGATGTAATTAGTAATTTCTTCATTCGTAAGAAATATTGTCAATGCTCAAACACTATGAAGTAGTGGACGTTTGAAGAAGTAAAGTGGTTGTTGTCAAAAGTACTTCCAAACAGTCACATGGAAAAGAAACATTTGATAGAAGGAAAATTCAGTGCCTGAAAGGTTAAAACAAAATTCCTTTGACTGCATTTTGACTCCTCTGTTATACCTGATCTAAAAAAGCAAGGGTTTTTCAAAGGCATTTAGCTTTACACATTCACAGTACCTTTGAATGTCCTCAGCAGGACCAGAAAAGAGGGATTCAATTTTCAAAGATAATTGTGTCAGATAACTGTCTCATCCCTTTTCAGAAACAATCTGATAAATACCTAATTACCAGCCAAGTGATTTCAGAGCCACACAGCTGGGCCTGAGAAAAGGCTACAGGGAATGACAAGGTCCCCTCAAGCCATCGAGAGCAAGAGCCAGTTGGTTTGTGAATTATTTCATTTATTCAGCTGATAAAATGCATAGAAAGTCCGCAGAGAAAACAAAATATTCATAAAATGTTGAAATAGTAATCAATATTTAACCAGAGAAGTAAAATATTAATTTTCAAATAAAACAGGACTGCATACTACAGAACAATTCCATTCCAAAATCCACAACAGCAAATATTCAAGTCCTTAAAACCACTCATTTTTCCAGAAAGCATTTGTACACTACTCAGTCTAACCTTGTCTCATGTTGATATATAATGCTATATAATAAGAAATTGGCTTTACAGTAATGTATATTGCAATCTTGTTGCAAACTTAAAAAAGCATTCTGATCTTAATTATAGTCTTAACTGTCAAACTAGAAAGAATTTATAAATTGTCACCAATGTTCAAGAACTGTCTCATCCTTCTTGAAAAAACTAGTTATCCAGCAATCCTTTCTAAAAACACAGAGTAGCTTCACTTTTAAGTTATCTTCACCAATTAAAAAAACCCACAGGTACGCATAACATCTCAGATTCAGCGAATCTTTTTAAATTGTACATTGTAAAAGCCAATCCTGTAATCTTGCTGAATTCCTTGTGCTTGGAGAAGTGTTGGCCCCTACTACACATCCTAAATGTTAATGGAGTGGAGAGCATGAAATATCAACATAATGATGCAGAGTTCAGAACCACAGATGGGAAGTAGAAGGTTACTGATAATGTTTCAACAATATTAAATTGACCAAGTTATATGTTCCTCAGGCTTTATGAAATACGTGTTTGCTGTGTGAAAAATGCAACACATCTGGGGTGGTAATCTCCAAAGTACACATTTCTGATCTAAATTTGCTCCCAGATTGGAGCAAATTGATTGGAATTTTGCAAATGCAATGAAATTGGGAGGGATCCATGCACTTCTGTAAATCCCACTCACATAATTTAAAAATAAGGACACAAAAAACGTTACATATACATAGCAGAGAGGTGAGTCAATGGCTGTTGAGTCTGCAATACGGGGACAAAGATTTAAACTAAGCTGGTTGCCTTTACTCTGGAGTGGAACAGTAGTGATCACACAGTCAAGAACAGAGGGGCAGTTTTAAAACCTGTTACTTTCAGATTCTCAGCTCGTAAGTGACAGCATTTCTGCATGTGTCATTATTCACCTTGCACATAAACATGAATTAAAGCTGGATGAGAAGAGCTGACACACTGCTAGCATTTAGGTTCCAGCAGTCAGGCATGCATATTCAGTGGAGCAGACAGGAAAAAGTTCTGGGGTTTTGCTTGTCTGAAAATTAAGATCTGACCTCAGATCACAGCTTTGGTGTAACTGGTGTTGTGAAAGTGTGTTTAAATGTGGAAGTAAAATTCCCAGATAAATTCTCTCCCCAGCAACAATTTAGCAAAAAGAGACCCGAGTGCTAGTCACCCAATGCAAAGGAAAGCCCAAACTCCACTTCAGTGCATGGTGAGAGCTTTGTGTTCATCTAGCCTCCATGCTTCTTAGGCTTCTGTCATGACAGACATAGGCAGTAAATGCCCCCTCATAAATTTAAAACTCTGTGAAATAAAAGTGAATACTAGACAAAGTCTCAGCACACAAAGCAAAACAGGGGATGCTTTCCACTGCAAAGCTATGAAACAATAAGCATTTTGGGACCGTGGACTGCAGTCTCTGGAGGCAAAAAGGCTTGCCAGAATTCTTTTCCTCTAGAGATTCAACTTTGAGGGAAAGAAAAATAGCTTGGCTTTTACCCTTAATAAGAACAAGAGCAATTAGAAAGGATTTGCAGATCCTGCCCCACCAATGAGCCTTCCCAGAGACAGAAATTTACATCAGGATTCAAAGAATATTCAGCTCTCCCCTAGAGCAAATTCATCCTTCTGGGGTCGCCAGTAAAGGTGAAGCTTAAACAATATAAGGACTTTCATCCTTGTCTGCTTCTTGGTTAAATAGACTTGTGTGAAATGCTAACTCCTTGGGGGAAAGGAAGAAGACGCCAGCTTTCATGAAGATACTGGAAGAGTGGCAGGATCCCTTTGAAACTGAGACTGATCTGATAAGGTCATTATGGTTGTTAATAGCAACTCTTTCCTCTGCTTCCTTGGATGAGGCGGTGGCATTTAGCTGCAGTTTGGGGCAGCAAGCAGCCGAGCTGCCACTGCAGGGGGACATTGGGGACTGGCTGTGCCTCTGGAAAGCCCCGTCCTGTCCATATCCCAAGGGCTTCTCCTGTAAGTGAGAGGAATACTATGGCCTCCTAGCCTTTCTGTGACCAAAGCTAGTAGCTTTTTGCTATGTTTCATACTTAAAGCAGACTTTGCCATCTCACTGTCGATTTTGTTCCCACTAGCTTTTAAACCAGGAGTCCAGAGTGAAGAGAAACACAAAGATTTAAACTAATTGCATTTCTACAGCTCCTGAGACTAAATCTTTGGGTCAAAGGAAAAAATCATAAAGCCGCCACTCCCAGCCCCAAGACGAATACAGGGAGGACGTAACCCTTACCTCTTCTGTCTGGCTGACGGGCCCATGCAGAACTCCACACCAGCTCCAGCGGAGTGAGATGCAGGGCAGTGCAGTGGTGGGCCTTAAAGTATATGGGAGGGAATGAAAAAGGAGATCTGGGATTACTTCAGAGAGAAAGTTTAGTGGATACAGGACGTGAATCTTTCAGAACCCAAGTCCTTCTGGTCCTGCTATTTCTGTTTCAGCCTGCTATGAGAAGAATAGCCAATGGGACGGGGGGACCACAGACTACATGCAAGAAAGTGCCATTCTGTAAACCCTGATAATCTCTCGAGTATGCTTTATGAAAGGGATTTATTTAGTCTATGTGCTGTCAACAACCTATGAAAAATTAAGGTATCACCAACAAGCTCCTCCGAGAGCGTGATGGGCTCCCTGTTCCTACAAGTAGGAGGGAAGAAAGAATCTGAGCCAAGACCTGAAATCTCATTTGCAATATTTTTATGGAATTGAAGTCTCAGACAAAATATATTGCACTAAATTTTATCAAGAGCAGGATACGCAAAAGAAGTTTCTCTCATAATCTAAACATTTGAAAATGCAGATCACCCCTAAAAAGAATATCATCCCCTTTTTTTCCCCCTTCCTCCTTGGTTTCTCCTTTTAAGAAAATCCCTTACAGCATATTTTCAATCATCTCATCAGTTCTGGAACATAATTTAAGGTCTGAAGTTATCTGTTATAGAACTAACAGTAGCATAGAACTCAAATTGATAGATTGAATATTTTGAGCCTGGAAAACTTCCCTTGTGATGATGCTCCCAGACCATTAGTCCCATCTATTAGAAACAGAGAAGTTGTTAGTGTCCATTAGTATATGAAGTACAGTAAACAACATTGTGTGTTTTAAGTTTTGTTTCTAAGTATTACTGTAGAAAAATAAATAAAAAGGATGAAGCTCCTAAAAATGTCCGGACCAGGAAAGCACAACAGATATGGAAAAGAGAATAAAGGTTTTATGTCTCAGAAAGGCTATCCAAACTTAGAAATTCTGATGCAAAACCTGAAATAACATTTACATACAAAAGCAAACATAAAAAACCACATCTCTCTAACAAATTCCGGAGTTTCAGCTACCCAGACAGCTCAGTAAACCAAAGCCTAGCAATAATTTTCATTCATATTTTCTCCTATCAATGCAATGAACTTTCCTGAGAGAAAACATTCAGCTCAAACAAAAGGCATTTTGTTTTGTAAGACTATCTAATATACTAAAAGTTCAGATTAACTGGTTAGCATTTTGACAGGTCCCCAGTTTCTGGCATAGATCCTCACGCATTTTGTATCCGTCAGATGCACGATCAGATGCTCACACATGTATCATGCTCCCTGTAACTACAACGGACACCAGCTATAAACATATTTTAAAAGTTATGGATGTGCCTGACATAACTGGTGTGACCTTTCCTA
Source organism: Mycteria americana (assembly GCF_035582795.1). Taxonomy (NCBI): domain Eukaryota; kingdom Metazoa; phylum Chordata; class Aves; order Ciconiiformes; family Ciconiidae; genus Mycteria; species Mycteria americana. The sequence continues at coordinate 109,207,660 of NC_134365.1, read as the reverse complement.
ATAGAGGAACTGCTGTATAATCACTCTCAGGTGGCCAGGAAAATAAAACATCTTGAATCACTGAATTCAGTCACATCAGCAGGAATTTGAAAACGTGGACCAAATAACTAAACTGCTATCTCCTAAACCTTCAGAGACTAAAGCTTAAATATTCCTGAGCTGGACAGAAACAGACAATTGGAAATTTATAGAGGTGGACAACTGATTTCCTATCAGTAAACCATAATGACCAAACTAACTTGTAATGGATGAATAATTACATAGGGGCAGGAAAAAAGGCTGAATCCACAGGAATTGTGTATTTATGACTTAATAACAAGCTGTATTTCTGCATATTTCGTTTAAACAGTTCTCTCAGTCTGGGACTACCAGTGGAGTGACTACCACACAGGCATTGTGACAGTATAATTTTAAAAAGGCTAAGAGTGATTCAAGAGAAACATTTCTGTCTTTGACTTCAGAAGAAGTTTTTATTTTCTTTCATTGAAGTAGTTGTCTCTTTGGAAGCACCTGAAATAAAGTGGCATCCATTTTCTAACAAGCCCTATGCTATCAGAAATAGATACCAGTGGAGCAAGACAACAATATCATATACCTTCTCTCTGAACTGGAAACTGAAATGAATAAGGTCAACTAGGAGTTAGAGAAAATTATGTATGTGCTGGCTTGTGCTACTGGCACTTTTGGAAGGCAATATTACTTTTCTAGGACTCAAAAAAAGGCATCATTAACTTAACTTAGTGAATGGAAGACACTGTAAAAAACTGACTCAATATACTTTCAACCCCATTTACGCCTTTTTAAAATAATAATTTTGTTCTAATATTTCCATTACCTTGCCTTTCCGCCCCCTCTCTTTCCCCTCCTTTCCTTTCAGATAAGTCTGGAGACCTGGATCCACGTAGATGGGTTCTTTGCAGCACTCTAATGCTACAACCAGTGAGAAGAAAGCAGTGGATTAGACATTCATATGGCTGCAATGTAAATTTACTGACATTTTGAGCATGTGATTTATCATATAGTCAGATGAACTAATCAGTATTAATGAAGATGTTCATAACATGCCTCAAACTCACGTTCCTTGCACACATTAAACTGATTCAGAGCTACTCTTCTCCAGTTCTTTTCCTGTTAGTGTGAGGGAAATAAATTTATTTCAAATCCTTGCTCTAATCTGTGCCAACCCATATCACAACCCACTTTCCATTCATTTCCTGAAAAATGGATACTTAATTTGTTTTCAGTCTTGGAGATCTCCAGTATGTATTGGCAGACAAAAAGTAAATTTGCTAAGTATCAAAAAGAGCATGATCTATAGAGTACAAAATATCCCTAAACTTTTTAATTGGAAAAAAGTAACAGCTAATAATATTTTCCCAGGGAAATGAGTATGCACTAGCATACTTGTATGTGCTTATACTATAAGACTATACCTTGCACAGCAAGCACTAAAATTGAAACCTCTAAGAATATATGATCATAATTAATAAATGAATAATTAACACCAATAAAGCTTTTTTTGCATACCCACAAAGCAATTCAAGAATTTCAGTATCTGAAACAAAATATTTTAATTATTACCTAGTACTCTTCCCATTTCTTCTGTGTCACCCCATGTGCATACTTTTACTAATATCTCTTTCACAGATACCAGCATCCTAACATTTGGTCAGACTTTGCTGACTGAGTCTTTACTTAAGTCATTACCGTGGGATGATCTGTTCGTAAGCATGAAATCTACAACTATCCTGGTCTTTGCACAATAGTTTATACCACGTATTTATAAATAGTTCTGTCCAAGTACATGTGTAACAGTTATAACAACACTGTTTTTCCCTCTCAGCTGAGGCAATGCTGCCATGAGAAACTGTTTCTCGGTTCCTCAAGGTGTCTCCTAGTTCCACAAAGACTCTGCTTATGCAGAGCACTTGAATAGCTCAAGAGCCATGAACTGAAGTGCCAGCAGATGACAAATCAAAATCTCATTTTCATAAAACAAACGTTACCTCTCCCGGCATTTAAAGTTCTTGTCTGAAATTGCCTTTGATGAAACAAGAAAGTTAAATTGAAGTCAAGGAGAAAGAGCATGCTAAAGTATGCTGCTATGTTCAGCAGTGCACCAAAGATACACATTGGGACACGCTCTAATGTATGTTTTGGAAGACAGAACCTTCATCAGTACACTGGGAAATATTTTACCCTTATGAATGCCTTACAGAAAATAACTCTCTGCTCCCCTCCCCCAGTAAAATCAGCTTAAAAATACTCTCACAGACAAAACATAACCAAATGCAAAATAATTAATGACTGACAAGTTGTTGACATTCTTCAAAGCAATAGATGCTGCTCTACCACAGCAGGCAAGGAAAACTAAGACAAATAAAAAGGTAGCACATTAATAGAAATTACAGCAGGTTTGATTACAGTGAAAAATAAGAAAATCCAAAGCTCCTGAGAAGCAGTTTGAAAACCAATAGTCCCTGGTGGTAAGAAAAAAAAAACCCAACCTTTCTTCAAATGGTATTCAGAAAATCAAATTTCCCTGCAAAAAAATTTTCCTGTTTAAATATTCGGACTCCAATCTTCAAAAGCCAATATTTATGAGACTCCTCTTTTAGCAATTTGCTTCACTAATCTAAAATAGCATTGCTCACATTTACATATAAATTAAGCCAATTACATCATCACATTCTTTAAGCAGTTTATTTACTCTGTACTTGGCAAAGCATCTGGTTTAGTTTTCCATAATATAGAATATATCATATAGAAAAATATACGTTTTCTCTGAACATCTGAAATGGAATAAACCTAATTGTATGCTCAGTGTGACACAGCAGATTCAGAATACAATATTAGAAGAAGGGAAGTAAGAAAACAGTGCAGGAATGACACAATATAGTTTTACTGCTCTTCTATTTAGTGCAACCTGTCAGTCTAACCGACTAAATTTCACATATGAAAGTCAATCTGATCTGCTGGGCAAACATTCAGGCAATTTATTTTAATGGATCACTGTCTCCATTCAAACATAAATCAAACCCAGTGTTATAATAATAGAAGATATGAGAAGAACTTCTGGGAGCAGATCTATCTTCAAGTCATGAAATCCGCAAGAAATGCACCCTTTATTAAAAATATCTGGTCACCGTCAACGGCTTTTGGGGTTTTTTTATGATTCTGATACAGGCTTAATAAAACTATTTACTAAACAGAATAATATAAGCAGCTTTATAGACAAATCACAGATTAACCTCTCCACTCCGTACCTTTCTTCTTCTACCTAATCTCCTACCTCAGCTGTCTCACTGATACCTCACATACCACTCACTGATACTGATACCTGGCATGCCATTGGCTTAACGTGGCCAAAACTGACCTCTTTGTCTTCCCACCCAAGCACTGCTTCACCAGCATCCCCCCTGTCGCTCAAGCCTGTAATAAAAATGTCATTTTTGTTTCACCTTTCCCTAGCCTTCCTAATCCAGATCATAAATAAATCTTTCTGCTGCTTCTTCTACACATTAAAGATAATTTTCTTCCTTTTTGCCTGCACAGCTAAATGCTCACTTAAGCTCTTGGTTCTCATTTTGATTCATTTATTCTCAAGCTCCATTACATCGTATCAACCATTCCCTTTCAGCCCATTCTAAATGTAGGTTTTAGTTTTATCTCCATTTAGGTTTCATCACAATGGGTAAAAATTCCAAAAGCATAAAACAGCCTAAAAACCAAAGATCCTTGAATCCATTTAGGATTCTAAATGGATATGGGTCATTTTTATAAGCACTCATGCAGCTAAAGATGCAGATTATTATTAGACACATGAAAATCTACAAAAGCTTCTCTCTCTAACGGCACATCAGCCCCTAAGTATCTCGGAAATTGGACAATTTTACACACTCATCAACTCTTGTAATCCTTCTGCCACCTTCTTGTGTTTCATGCACCAATTTTTTCCTATCATTTCTTAACTTTGTCCTTTTTTGCCTCCTCTTCTCTCTTGGCATTTTAAATTCTACTTCTTCTGCTACCATCTATTTTATATACAGCTTTGCCACTTTCTCCCATAAATGTCTAAAATTTCATTTCACTTCATGATTTTGGCATAAAACATCCTCTGTGAACTTCCTCCTTAACGGTACACCTAACTCTAAGAAGCAGTTCACTAATGCCAGCTAAGTTTAAGATGCTTAATGCTGCAATAGTAACAAAGCAAGCAACTATTCGTATAAAGCATGTATATGTATGTGTATATAAACAATATATATCCGATTGCATATTGTCACTCTTAAAATGATTTTACATTCCAACCTATGTCATTTGTGTGTCTTACAATGAGATTGAGTCTTCAGTGGGAACAATAAGTCATCTATCTATATATATCAAAACCATAACTTCTAATAATTCATGCACAAAGACTATGTAGAAAATTATCAAACACTCGATACCACATTTTTAAAGCCATCCATAAATAATGTTTCATTCTTTTCTGATTGTCTCTGCTTAGGATTCCCCTCTCGCATATATCACAGTATAATTTTGCTGAATTAACTATTAGAAATCTGAGTTTTCAAGAGTAAATGAACAAAAACCAAGGCTAAACTAGAGAAAAATATTTTTATGTTGTTAGCCAGAGACAATACACACGAATCATGCAGTGTACCCTGAGGCGGCAGTAAATTAACAACAGTGGTTCACAACTGACTCAAAGAACAAAGTGAACTACCTGTTTTTCCACCATCAGCGTATTCTGAACTAAACTGGTGCTTAATGTCACAGAGGAACCTTTATGGACTGGGAAAAACAGCTGGCCCTGTGTCCTTCTGAAATGGCAAGTGGTGACGGGAAGAGCGGTCAGTGGGCCATGGCCCTCAGCCAGCATGCTTCCACTTCCAACCAGGGCATGTGGAAGGGTGAGAGGAATGCCTCCCGAGGAACGGTGTGGTTTAGAGGCTTTGTTAAATAGGAAGTTTTGTCCTTGGATTCCATATTAACATAAATCACCCATGACATTAAAATGACAACAGCAACTTCTCCTCTTTTCAGAGAACTGGGCTGTCCTGTTCCCTGTGGCCCTAACTAGCACCATTACTAGGTTTCATCTTCAACATGTCAAAGTTTCTGTCTCTGTGAAAAAAGACCATCATCCACCTAGCTGTTTGCTCAGTTCCGGTGATGTTATAATTCCTGTGGGCACCCAGCAAGCTAGCCGCTTTCCTTTTATTGGGTAAGTTTTTCACTCAGTCTATGGTTTAGCTTCTTAAGTACTACAGGGAGCATGAAGGACATAGTAAGAGTAGGTAGCCATGACTATGGAAGATGAAGGGCGAAATTGCCTCTGCTGGCAGCAGCCCACACTTGTGCCAAACTAAATGACTATATGACCGTGCCTTTAGACCATGACCAAATCCCAACTTTAAGTTGTCAGAGATTCTTAATAATAAATCTTTACTTTCTGGACAGATTTTTAAGGTATACTTTTGTGCTGTGCTCCGCTCCTTCACATCAAAACAAAACCCCAGGGAGAAGGTATTCAACAGTCTTCACAGGAAAGCTTTATACATAATGAAATTACTTAAGAAAAATTGCACAGTTCTTTTCTATTCACAATAGAAAATACATACGTTCTTTCATTTACATATTCATTTCACAGCTATAAAATAAAGAAATATTTAATTATTCTAATTGAAACATCAGAGCCTGTTACTTAGTAAACCCTAATGCTTTTTTTTTTTTTTGCTATTAGAATGTTTTTGTTAAACACTAAATGTGACAGCAAAAACTATCATATCTATTCTATAAAAAAGAACCCTACGTTAATGCCTATATAAATGCATCCCATAAAATACTTGGAATTTTTCCTTAAAAGAGGTACTAAAACTTCCCCCTTTAATTCATTAGCTTTCATTCAACTTTGATTGCTGCTATAAAATGCTATTTCTTTTTTATGATACCATGATCAGGTTTTTTGGCTTACCATAAAGGAAGTGAACATCAATCATTTGTATTATTCTACCATGATCAGTGCTCAGAAGGGAATGCTCAAGTAATTTTATTAAATCATGCATTACCTACAGCCTGCAGTTAAAGAAAAACAAACCACTGAATCCAAAGCTCTACTTATCAAAGAAATATGAATTGCCCTTTTCAATATGTATTATTAAGCATCCTGTACAAAAAAATTCTAGTACTGAAGCCAAAAATTATTCACATGAGATATGTTTAGGGATGAAGCACTAAGAAATTTCTGGCAGAAGTGCTAATTCTGCACATTTTCAATGATGGAATAAAATGGCCAGCACATGTATTAATCATCTTATATTATCTTTTGTATAACGGCATGTAGTCCTCTCTCTTTAATTGTTGCTAGCTGAAATGGCATTTGAGCCAAGTAGAGACTTGAGGATTAAGGTTGTAACAATATACAGCCAGAACTGCTTTGCCAGGTCTTCTGCTGAGTATATCGTGGCCTCAACTCTCAAGGCTCCACTTCTGCTGAAAGTTGCAGTCAAGAGACCCAGACAGTAAAGGATGTTGAAATGACCTACATTCTAAGAGGCATTTCCTAGTTTCTCATGAAAGAGCGTTTTTGACCAACAAAACGTGTTTTCTTTGCATCTCATAGAAGGAGGAGTAACCATGAGCACGATGCACTTTTCCACATGGGAGGGGGCTCTGTGTCACTACTGACAACTGACTCAAAGATGGTTCTTCATGCTAGACCTCATACTTTCTTACATCTGTCCAGAAGTTTGGAGAGGACTTCCTTCACATTCTTCACTTCATGTTTCAGTGAATGTAGTTCCCACAAATGCTGCTGGATACCCAGCCCTGGATATAACTTAGTTATTTTGTACTGCATCATAACAAGGAGCACTATAAATACTGCCAGTAACAATGCTAGCTTATTTCCATTGGGTCCCAAACTTTGGCTGCAAGTCTGTATGAGTAATCATATGGACTTTTCTGTGCATTCCTTGGATGTGCACTTCTGTTAAATTCAATTATCTTCTAGCTGTCAGAAATAAAATGGAGACACGCAAGTATGCCCCCACATTCAAAAATATGTTATTAAAGAGACAAAAGGGGTTAAAAACAGGGAAAAGGAATGTGTTAGGCTATATCTCTAGACAAGTCAAAACAATATAATTAAATGCATTTATCCTCTTGCCTGCAAAGAGATACTGTGCTAACAAATTTATGAAAATGCAAGAAACTCCTGAGTAGAGCAAAATGGCCAATTAGTTGCTTGCATATTTAAAAGAAGATGATGGAGGAAACAACCTGACTTCAACCCCTGGAGACACACAAAGAATCTCTACCTCTAGAAGCGTATGATTGCCTGGAGATAAGGGCTGGGAAAGAGCCAGTCACATTAGAAGTGGAGAAATACAGCCCAAAGTCATACCTCAGAACACTGCCTCTAAAAAGCATCTTATGGGAAAGCCCTGACGGTGTTCAGTTTCTGTGATACCTAGTTTGATGTTACAGGAAGATTTGCAATAGTAGCAGTCTTCCCAAATTTTCCATGGGTCACGTGTATCTGTACTGTCTTTTTGAGCTGCTTCAGATCAACCCCCATTTCCTGTGCCCTTTGGCTCAGAAGTGGCTCACATCCACACTGTTCTCTAAAACCTCTGTTTAGAGTTACCTGGTTGCACTCGCACCACATGGCAGTCAAAGTAATCTGTGGCTTGGTACATATACCACAGATACTGACCCATAGGCATCTTTAGTACATTTGCATATAGCACATCTATAACTGCTCAACAACCACTGGGTTTTGTCTAGGGATGCTTGTGCCATATCACACAGGGGCCGGGAGTGATATGGTACCATGAAGTGAAGATGATGCAGGGCACAGGGGCCCAGAACGCAAGAGGGAGTGAGGCAACCTGAACCACAAAGGCAGTGGTTCAGGCAGTGGTTCAGTACGCTCCTAATTGAATCCACGTATCAGACCTGTACAGATCTGTAATACAAACTACAGTAACACTGCAATGTGATTGACATATGTTGTCCCATCTTACAAGACCTATTTGTTTTCCAAAAGATATGCCAGATACTAAATCAACCTCTAAAATACATTATTCCTGTTCTAGACATTCTGAATTGAAAAGGAAACAAAGAAGGTGTTGAATTTTGTTTTGGTAACATGGGTATTTTGGCAATAAAATGAAGACCTACATGCAACATTTATCTTCTGAGAAGAGTTTAAATGCTTTCCACATGATTCGGTACAAAATTCAAGTCACAAGGATACCGCCCTGGTCAGCATTGAAACATCAATGACCTGCAAGGCTAACAGAAGGTGACATGGTCCCTGAAGTGTTAAGAGTAGAATTGGGAATGCAAAATCCAGCCCCTACAAAAGATGGTTTTTGGGGTTGTGGGGTTTGGGATTTTTTTGTTTGTGGGTTGGGGCATTGGTTGGTGTTTTATTTTGGGGTTTTTTTGGTTTTTGGGTTTTTTTGGGGGGGGAGGGGGAGGCTACAGCAATTGACTCTAGGAAAAAGTTTTAAAAATTCCCTAGAAAAAATAAGTCTGTTTTCCAATTATGGTTGGCATTGACAATACTAAATTATTTGCAAATTCTGTCAGAAATCAATCATTTTTTTTCCCCTCACCATGTTCATATAATTACCTCTCTTCCCATAGTGAAATGGTTAATTTTTACTGAGATTGCCTGGTGGGAAGGGTAGCAAAAGAAAACCAAATTAACAAAATATCTTGAGATATTTTATAAGAGTCTATGACTAGTCACAGAGTAAGCAAAGCAGCATTTTGAAGATGGAACTCAAAAGCTAGTATTGGTAAGAGTTTCTCTTATTTATTTGTATATTTATATGTCAACTCTATGTAATTAAGTGACAAAAGAAAAAATGAAAAATAAATAAAATAATATCATAAACATAAATAACCAGAAAATATTAAATACTTACTCTTTTGTAATGTCACCTATTGGACATCTGCAGGGAAAGGTTCAAAGGCACACCTCTCAACACCACTGGTCCCCATGTTTATGATCAAGCATAGAAAAAAATGCTGTTGTTCCATGCCTGTACAGAGTTCCCTCTCTCTTTTATTTATTTGTTCAGAGTTCACTGTGTACTGGGAAAAGATTGTCAGGTAGCTAAGAGCTGAGACAGTTAAGTGACAAAAGTTCATGCATGCAGCCACCACCGTGTCATACTTCAGGGCTGGTGGGGACGTCCCTACCCAAGGACTCCAGCCCAGGGGGGTGCGTTTCCTCTTCCAGGGAGCAACACCCACTCCCCTCCACTAGCCTTTGTGTGGGAATGTGCATCGCTGTGCTTAGCACAGGAGGGAAATAAGACTCAAAGAAATAGTTATAAAGATCTGGACCTCATTGTCCCTACAGAAAGACTTCCCTCATCCACAACTGTTGGACCCATCCCTCATGTTTTTCTTGAAGGAGTTTGAGACAGATGGATCTTCTCTCTCTCCCTTCCTCTGCCCTCCCCCAGTTTATTATGTGAGTAGGGCATATTTTGGCAAAATGGGTAGAGTCTTGCTAGTACAGTATCGGGCATCAGAAATAAGCAAACCTTTCTCTCCTGCCTACTGAATTCTGAAAACTTGCCTTAGGATTAAGTCAAGATCTTTATTTTAATATCCATGAAATAGAACAAAATGTAAATTTTGAAGTTCGTCCTGCCTTCAGCAGGAGGTTGAACTAGCTGCCAAATACTGACGTTTGAACATACTTCATCTTATATGCATATGTTCCAGCTACAAAGACATGGGAAAACAATCTCCCTTTTCCCCACAGTTGCAGCTCATTAATCCCAATTCTCTGCTTGTCACCTGACCAAAAAGAAGATATTTGCTAGCTTTCAAATTTCAAGCCCTAGTGTCTGCAAAACAAAAGACAATATCCATATACTTTACCATGTTTGAAGTAAGGAAGATCATTTTCCTCGATAGGCATTCTACATTATAGCATTAATAAACATAATTCTGCTGAGACCATTTATATCACTTCATAATACTCCACCTGAGCCTGCCTAAAGTTCTGGTACTGCACATGCAATTCTTAAGTGAGCTTAGATTTATACCCCATCATATAAATGTCAGCATTTTAATAGGGATAGTTGGAATGTGAAATAACTTTCAGTTAATTTGAAGGTACACAGCCTATTGAGCTAAGAAACTTCTTGAAATGCTTTTAGAAAATATGGTAATCTTACTTTGGCCTTCCTTATTTTGACTTCCTTTAAATATGCAGTAGTAAATTCCTATTCTAGAGCTAGGATTATAGCCTGTATATACGTAGAGCTGTGGCTACTTAGCTGATGGGAAAATAGCTAGAGAGTATAAGAATTATTTCATATTTGCTCCTGAAAGAATAAGAACATAATGAGTTAAAAAATGAGTTAAAAAATGAGTATCTAAAATACAGGAGAGAGACAGCCTCCACAAAGGGTCTGAGATGCTAGAAAGCAGTAGTCAGATTAACTGTAGTCTCATCACTTGTCATGTTTCTAAAAATAACTAGTCAGAGAGAAATTAATTATTTTTACTGTAATATCAGTGGATCTTGCTTTATAGTACTGCTCTCTTGCTAGATGGTCAATAGGTCACACACATCTAGGAATGTCCTTGCATCCATTTAAAATAACTGTACATAAGCTCATTTATCATGCCTTGGTAAAAAGCAGGTCTTCCAGCCTGCTCTTATTTCTCTTTTTAATCATGTTCAAACACCCCCACACCCCCCCCAAAAAAAATCACCACAAAAAAACCACCACAACCCTCAACCTGTGTGGGACTGGATACAAATATATACAGAATTTGCCGAATCTCCCTCTGTATCAGTCTACATTTATACAGCTATCTATGCTTTCATTTGCATCTCTCTGTTCCCAATAGTAACTTTGGCACTAGAGAGTTTTCTATTAAAGGCAAGCAGCGCTGATTGATTGCTGCCTGGCTTCCCCCACCTCTCCCCATTCCAGGCTGTTCACAATGGGCTCATTGCTTCCTTCCATCACCTTAGCCTGAATGCCTGAAGCAATGTATCCGTATCTAAGCTTCAGATCAGATTTTCAAGGAGCAAAGGACCTAATTAAATCAACTGGAAAAGGAGTTTAATCAATAGCAAGCTATAAACTCCCATCTTTGTTTTATCTGTAAGTACATAAATTACAAAAGAAAAGTTGAATGCAGGAAAAGAGATTGAGAGAAGCACTATCCAATCTACACTATCCAATGCTTCCATTAAATTAAGCTTCAAACTATTAAAAAGACTAGCTTGAATTTCAATCAGAAAATGCAATATTCATTATATGCTTTAATTGAGGCAGGTGAAAACCGTATCATTTTTTTTCCTGTTTTCAGCTTTTCTTTTCAGACTGCAATTTCTGCTCTTTTACAAACCTTTCCTTCAACTATTCAAGGTACAAAATTCTTTTCAATTTCCATTATATCCTAGACAGTAGTTTTAACCACATATTGCAGTCTCTGCCTTTGCCCATTCAGTTTCGAATGTACCATAATAGATACACATTCCTCTCAAATATGCCTTCATTATTCACAGTTTTCACCATATTTTTTTTTTAAATACTGTGTGTGCTGTGTTATCTCAATGAGCTCCACAGCACATGGGGTTTTCTGTACTGATAAAACGGGCTTTGGCAATACAAACGGCACTGATAACCAGAAGTACCACTTTCATTTCCTCTTTGCACGAAAGTTGTTAGGTTTTCTCCTCTGTTCACATTGTTCTTGCCATGTAAGCCTTTATAAACCATAGGCTGCATTATTATTTTGCATAACGTCATCTTTGCAGGCTTCTGATCTAGACTACACAAGGCTGAACCGGTGAGCGCCCATTACATTGCCACACCTACGTACGCACGTGTTCAACACTATGTGCCATACTGCACCTCACACGTGTTTGGTCTTAGGCAATTTCTTAAAGAGTGCATTTTAAAAAGTACGGAGTCCTTTTTGCTTATAGGTTTATATAGAGGGCATAACACAATACTGAATTTCCAGTCCATCCTGCTGTGCCTGCTTTGCTCATTTTAGTTTGCTAAATACTAGACACACATTCTTCTCAAGCTTGTCTTCTTTTATCTGCATGCTGATACCTTCATATGCAAAATAAAAAGAGAGGATTCCGTATTTCTAAAACGACACACAGCATTTATCAAAAGAACTCTCTATCCTGGATCTGCAGCTGGCTTTCCATACACGTATATGCAGATTAAATTCTTGGTATCTCTCCTATCTTTCTTCATGTAACCAGAATTCTCAAATCCCACAGAAGCAGATACATCCAAATGTAGTTTTCACTTTTGTTTAAACCAAACGCTAAACTGGCATGGAAATGACAGTAAAAATATACCTTAATAGGTGAATATAATCTATATCTAATAGAAACATTTTTTTTTCCCCCAGTAATAACTGCCTAAACAAAATGAATAAATCTGACTCCTTTTTTCCCCTGGTTTCCTTCAAAACAAGATTTATGCCATCATATGCCATATACTTTGAATCCAAGACCATAATAGGTGTTGAATCTGTTCATAAACTGTAACCAAATTTGAGAGGTGGGGTCTCAGAGATAAACTTCTGCGTTTCCACGTGGCGGAAATGGGCACCTGAACAGAGATGTCCATTAGTGCTCTCACTGAAGGGCAGCCAGCAGCAGGAGCTCTCCTCACCAAACATCCCACCTGCATGGGCCAGCCGCTTAATTAACACATCCAGGCTCAGGGCAACCCACAACTCCCTCATGCTGTCAAAACTGCAGGTAGGGAAGGCTGGACTAGGCAGCTGTTGGGTAACTAAAAGTACTTGAGGGAGGAGGCTACATTCGGAGGTGGAGCTGTCATGACTGAGCTGCGACAGGAGAAAAAAAAACCTGAAAGAACATGCTTGATTTCCTTACAAAAACCCTAAAGAACATGTTTGCCAAGGAAAAAAGGCCAGTAATGTTCTCAAAGGAACATTATTATACTGGTGACAGCCACCAATTCACCTTTCCCACCATCCTTAACTCTGCAAGGAACATGCAATGAGACACAAATCAAAATCTGTAACCATCTACCACTATATTTATTAAGTTTTGTACAATAAAAACGGCAAGAAATCTTAGATAGGCAATGGATGCCAGATGTTGGTTTCATTAAAACAGATTATTCCTAAAAGCATGCGCTGCATAGCATTGAATCAGTATTTTTTTTCAAGCTGTTATTAATCTTCAAAAAACTTTGGAACCCCATTGCTCTATTTGCCCTACAAATCACTGACTTGCATTAAGCTTGCATAAGTATTTTCTCCTCTTCCCACATTGCGCTACTCATTTTATGAGTGTCTATATTAAAGAAATGATGTGGGGAAACATAAGTTACATTTTTAGCCTTGCTTACTTAATTAAAAATAAAGGACCTTACATGTTCCCACAAAAACTGAATTTTATTTCTGGTTATACCCATGCCATTTGGACATACATTTTCAGAAAGAGAATAAACAAGGGACTTGCCCTTAGTTTCTAGTTATTTTTTAATGTAAGGGGGGGAAAAAAGGTTTAGAAAACAGTAAGAAAGACAGTGAATAATTCTAGTGAAAGTTATTTATAATTTAAAATCAGATTTACTTAGTATCCTCAATGCACAAGTAGTTTAAATCACCACTTGCTTCAACTTTGCATTATGGTAATGACAGATAATTAATTATCTCCAGAACGTTTAACTAATGCCTCTTCCCAAAACGTACCCTATATATGACTACATACACATGAATACACACAAGGCTGCGTACGTATCAGATGATGCTGAACAGTATAAATCCCTTACTAATGTTTTTAAGCAAAATAAAGAATGAAGTATAAAATTATGTCAGACTTACAACCGATAAAGAGAAGAAATAATCTAACGGAACACTGTCGTCTTCAGTATATCATGTGAGTTCTGAAAACTTGGAACCATTAGACCCATGCCAAAAATTCTTCTCTTCTGCAAAACAAATTGGAACATAGCACACCTGAAACAACCCCCTCAGCCCCATACTGGTAGCTATTGAAAATGAATTGATGTACCTGTTAACTGCTTCACTTTGCAAGTAAAGAGTCGAAATTAATTCTTTAGCTATTTTCTTTCTTTGAGAAGTTTGAGCTAAAAAGAAAAGCTGCACTGGCAATAAAAATGGAAAAAACTGAATACATTTAAAACTATATACTTCTATGTGCATGCAGTACCTTGTGCTGTTTTTAAGTTACAGTAAACAATGTCAGTAATTCCATCAGTTGGCCATATCTCACAGACTATGTGATCACATCGGAAAGAACTGAGCTTGCATCTTGATAATTTAATCAACAGTAAAAACAAAGAGCCACTTTACATAAGCACTTTTAATGTTGGGTGTTGTTTGTCAGCTTTGTCTCTTGTCTTCAGATAGAAATGCCTGTGGAAAGGAGGCTCTTTTCTACTCACTGATCATCAGCTGTAGTCATTTTGGGTCCTGTTTGCAACTAAGCCTTGGGGCACTAACAAGTTGTAAGAAGCCAGTTCTTATATACCCCTACACTGAACATCTGGTGTGTATATTCAGTTTGAAAGCAGCAAACATTTTTAAGGGAAGTAATTCTCTGGTTTTTTGCTCCAGAGACAGTAACAGGGAGAATCTTCCAAGCATGCGTCCCTAAAAAAAGTTAACTAAATGAGAAAAGTTTTAAATCCAGAGAAAAAGGTCTTTGAGGAGCAGAGAGAGCCTAAAATTCTTATTACATTCAGAAAAAAATACTACTTTGAAATTAATATTTCATTACAGTAGTTCACAAAATGCCAAAACAGACTATAACTGTTTACATTTATACAAATGTAGTTGCTAATTTATAAATGTGGTTAACAAAAGGCAGTGTAGCTAAATCAAATCTGGTTTATGCTCACTAATTTCTATGTCCTGTTAATGTACTGGTTGCATTTTTTATTTTAATGAAGTAAGTTTCTAATGTCTGTTGTTAGCTACTGTTAAATGACCAGCTTTCTACCACATCTGGCTTCTAATTACATATAAAGAGCAGCTGCTCAGATGTGCTCTACCATTTGAGACGGGAGACATTCTTTTCCCTCACAAATATATCAGCACTATGCATCATTTATGTTTTATAACAGCCAAAAACTCTTGAAAATTATGTTTCTCTAGTCCTAGCAGCTGAGTTGGGTTTGCATTAACCTGATGAGCCTTTACAAGATGCACCAAAGAGCAAAATGAATCTATGTGGATGAAAATCAAACTCCTCCTGGAGTGCCAGTCTGAACCTGACAAGCACTGAAGGCCCGTTGAAGTCAAAAGGATGTACAGATGCTCGGCAGTGCTAATAATGAGGCTTGTGGCATTGGGTCATTAAGAAACTGATAAAGTAGACTAATTTGAAACAAATCTGATGCCTTAAAATGAATCTTAACCCATTTAATATCTATGATTACTGTGGTTTGAGGAATGGAAGAGACACTTAAGTTCCCAAATCTTTCAAGTAAGCAGACAGATGATAAAGACAACACGAACAGATGACAGTATTTCTCACTTTGTATTTTAAAAATTAATCTTGCCTGTAGAAATGTTAATATCATATTTCCAAATCAGAGATCAGAAAATGGAACAGAACTGTAACATTGCTGACACCCGTGTAATTAGTTCCTTGGTTTGCTTTTCCCCATTTGGGTTAATATTTGAGTTTGATATTTATAGAGAACTTCGTTGGATGGAAAAAAAAAATATATATGCAGCATACTAGTGGTTTCTCACAGCCCAAACATACCTTCCCAGTTTTTTTAAATCTTCCAGAATCAAGTCCTAAGAATTTTGGTGCCTTCAAACAAGTATTAAAATTTTCTGCTTATTAAAATCTAAGCCTATAAATCCTAATGTAATTATTCTTCTGTGTTCAACTGATACATATATATAAATACAGACACGCATTTATTTTCTTATTTTAGGCATTGCAAAGTAAAAATGCAGTAATTTGTTATTATGATCACTGTACTTGTATAAATACTACACCTATTTAAGTACGTTTTTCTTAACTTTCATTGGTACACACAACAGTGTAACTTCATTTTAGAAGCTACAGCTTGGAATAGATATCATCACCTCAGGATTATTAATTCAAATGAAACATATTAATGCTGTTCGTTTTTCAAATTCTTAATTTTTCATCTGTTTTTCAAAATGAGTTTGGAATTATTACTCTGTATTTACTCATTAAAAACTTCCAGTAAAGCCTATTAAAAGAAAGGGTCTGTGTTGTGTGATGCTGAGCATCTTTGTTATCCTCAACCAATTATGCAAGGAACTCAGCACTGCAAATGGCAGGTGGTACCTCTCCCTTTCTCACAGTGGCTTTCAAATATCCTTCAACTTTGTCCCACAGAGCGATATTTTAAGAATGCGAAAGTTCAAGTGTTCTTTACATTCAGTATTGTAATATTCCACTTCAGTGTCTACAAGGGTTAAACAAATGATTAATATCCTTGTGCAAATTATGATTGTTTGTAGGATATTGACATTTTGAGATCTAGATGCCAGAGAAACTAGATTGTGATGATTTTTCCATTTCTCATTGATTATGGAACAGCTGTCAGATGGTAACAACTTACACTAACTATTAAGCTAGTCTGCGTTTGAACTGGTGACCTAGGAGTGAAATATTCTTTCTCTCATGATCTTTCATTCTCTCATTAACAAGACCCCTGAGCCTTTTGCTTCCCACCAAATAGATCTACTACTTTTTTTCTTTTTTCTTTTTTTTTTTTTTTCTTTTTTAAGTCAGAAGCATGTGTTTTCTTGATTATCCAGTAAGATAGCTCTGACTGGTGCATCTCTTTCAGACACCCATGACCAGGGACAGAACAATTGGCTACCTAGAGACTTAGTTACAACACAGAAAATGTAGAAGGCAATAAAGAGTACATACATTCTACCACTTTGCTAAGATACAGATTGTAAATAATTTGAAGGTTAAAAGTCAAAATGAAGACAAGAATGTAAAGCGTAAAGCTACATTTTTTGTAAGTGTACATATACACACACACACCTGCACCACATGCACCTAGAGTTTGCTAGCGCTGAGACTGAACAAGAAAAAGTAGAGAGTTTGTCCTGACAGAAAAGCACTAAGTTCAAAGAAACTATATATCAATATATCTGCCAAAATGCCACGGTGAATGAACTCCTCCTACTACAAATATCACATTTTTCTTGCTTCCAAGTCCTGTAACATTATTAACAAACTGATACCTCTTAAAGACTCAACAAACTCCTATAGGACTTTACTGAACATACCCTGAGGCAATGGATGTTGTAGAACTATAAAAATCACAGAAGGATATACGAGAGGGGAAAAAAAAAAAAAAAAACCACCACCATCAAAAGACAGAAAACTGTCAAAGTGACTATATATTTATACACTAGAGATGCAGAAAACTAGAAACAACATAAAAGAGGAATAGGTAACAACCACTTAATCCTCAATGCAATGCAGGGTGGATAACAGCCAAACATCTAAGAGAAAGAAACATAAAAATAAACTATCATTAAGAAAGGATAGAAAGAATATCAAGCATTTAGCAGCCCCAAATCACAACTGTGTTTTCATGTCATCCTTCTAAACATTATGGACAAATAGGGAAGTGAAAAGGTGAAAAGGGAAAGAACATTCACAGCAGTTAGCTATATTTAAGACTTGGCATACCTAGTTCCATGGATATGCAAGACCAAATAGGAGTCAGCAGTTACCAGTAGAGTAGTAGCACAATAGTAAGTTAGAAGTTCTAAAACATACAATACTTTTCCTCAAAATTTTTTACAAAAGCAACAACTGAAAGAAAGAACCAGTTAGTGGCCTCTTATTTTTATAATCAGATTTTTTTAAAGAAGACTAAAAAGAAGTTCACGACCAAGATATGACAATGAAAACTGCATATATAAATATATACATACATGACTCAGCAAAGGGTCTGAGCTGAGACATACAAACCAGTCATGTTTTTCAGTCAACTAGGCAATTAGAATTAAATCTGGCTTCCCTTACAAGTGAAGGTGCTACCTGGTATGTTTTAATGTTTAATTTAAATGGGAACTCTAAGTGCTTGGATATTTCTGCAAGCTAGGGGTTAAATTACTCTCTCCTCTGTCTGAACCATAACCAAAAAGCATTTTATGAGTGCAATAATGCACTTCAATAAATGGAGCTCACAATGGATACTCACTTTTCTCTAGGGAATGAAGAAAACTTGTATTCTCTTTCTGCCTCACAACACATTGGCAGTCTAAGGTATCCTTTGTAGTCACACAGCTTCTTGTATATTACTGGATATAGATACCGGAAGCAGTTAAGTATAGCCCCTCACCTAAGGTATAACTATTTTAATCTCTCGAACTGTTACCTTCCTTACTCGTGCAGAAAACAAGTTATACTATTTCTTAACTCCATCTGAGTTTCCATTTCAATTTGGGGAAAAAATGGTGAAGTAATCACAGAAAAGGACCATAGAGTTACAACCCATATATTTAAATTCTCATATTGATACTACAATAGCCATTCTATTACCATAATAATAGGTATATGAATATAAATAAATGCTTCACTTCATTTGTGTCAGCATTTGCAGAAAATAATATGACAGAGAGCAGGGCTCCGGGGATTCATTTGACATTATTGAACAACCTCTTAGCCTAGGATATGCCTTTAACTGCCCTGCTACAGGCAGATTACACAAAGGAAGATCTACTGTTGGCTTCTGAATGAAAGTCTCAGAGACTGATCTGTACAACACAAAGAATTCACTAATGGGAATGCAAATAGCGTCACCTTTATAAAACAAAACAAAAAAACAAAGCAAGGAAATCCTAACAATTTAGCACCCAGATAAATACTTTCTTAAGAATGTTTCTTTGAAAGGGCCCTTGTGAAGACTCCTCCTGCATGTGCCTCAAGCCCCTGGAGCAATGGCTGAGATTTCCAATATAAAATTTAGATTAAAATTTTATCATTGTATTTCAAAAGCAATGAAATACGAGAGCGGTTTTTAGCTTCAGAGGATATAAAACTCAACAATAACAAAATGTACCCTAAAAAAAGAGTTTAGTATTGAGTACTACATTACTAGATACAACTCACAGAACTTATTTCTGAAAACTTAATAGCAACCTGCATGTGGTAAGACTACCAGACTAATTTTAAACATTTTTTTTTTAATGGAAGTGCACCACATATTATAGACACACTCAGTTTAAAACTTAAAGTAATTTGGGGTATTCTGCCGCAACAGGATTTCCAGCATTCCAGTTGGGCAATATCCTACACCGGCGTGAGGAACGATGCTTCAGAAAAGAGCTTGTTACCACTTTAAACTGCAGAAGGAAAAGAAGGGGTGTGGGGGGAAATAAAGCATCTCACTGGGGGTCCTTTAAGGATAGACTCCTGTTGGTTCTGTGCATATTGGATAGCACCTCATACCATGAGAAAAGTCAGGAAGGTCAGAGTCATTATTCATAGCAGAAGGCTACTAAAGTAAAGATTTAGAAGGGCATTAAAGATCGTTTAAACAATAGCCTTTAGTTTATTCAGCAAAATAACGGGCAGTCTTATGTCCACATGTAATCACTTAGAGACAGATTCAGCCCTGCAGTTCACAAGTTCTTTTTGTTCTTTTTTTTTTTTTAATGAAATGTGGCCAATTACCTGCTTTCTGTATTTTGTGATTCATGCACATCTGAATGTAGAAAATCTGCAAGTTTCCAATTCTTATAGTGTCACATAGGGGAAAAAAAAAAGGAATTTTGATTTCTACAATATTAACAGCTTGGCCCATAAATTTGATTAAAATGAACATGGGAGGAGCCATCCCAAAAAAGCTATGGATGACATGGTATGCCTGTGGCCTTCTAGCTAGAACCACAACACTGTGCAAGCTTTCCTTGAGTGAATGAAATTAAGGTAGAATCACGGCTCTGAACGGATTGCTTTTTTTACTTTTTTTTTAAATAACTTGATATGAAGAATTCATTTAAATCCGTAATGTTACAGTGGAGCTTTTATATTGTTCCACTGCTGATCTTTAATAGATTTTCAGATGTGCATCAATTGAGGAAAAATTTGGAATGGAATAAAAAGCAGACTAGATAGTTATATGGTTGTATAAAATAGCAATATAGGCTAACCATTTGCAAATATATTAGGCCTGACCTTAAACAGGTGGAAATCTACAATGCTTCATTTTACACGAGCTGAGAATCTGACCTATTGTATCTAAGGTGACATTTCCCATCAATCTTTTATTTATTTCACATTGCCAGTTTTCTCTATATTGTACGAACCAATGTGAACTACATCTATTAGCTGCTGTATTCAAGAGTCAGCATGATGACATTAAAAATAAAAAGGATAAAGTTCTGCTCTTTCTTCCATTTTTTCCTCCTTTCTGTATGATTCACGATTCTCTTTCCAAACTTGGTAATTCTTCTTCTTGGCACCATTCAGGCTACCTTACCTTATTTCAGTAAATAAAACAATCTGAAAATTAAAGTGGAGAGTGCAGAAAGTAAGTTAGAGATTAAGGATAAACTGAAGATGATCTAAAGCAGTGAAAAGAAATGTATTTGTATTGCAATGAAACTGCTTGTAATAGGTTGCTTCAGTAATCTTGTACCATGTGATAGAAGCCTGACTTCCCCTACACATCAAAGCAGAGGTGGTGAGATCCACTGCAAGGCCAGTTCTCAGCTGAGGTCCATCCTTTGCACAGGTGCTGGGAGACTTTGCTCCTTCCTGCAGCATTCCTACTCATGCAGTCAGGCTGGTATAGAGTTTGTACTCCCTTGGAAAAGCAAAAGTCAAGCAGGAAATGAACTGTGTTTAGTTTTTACTTTTATTTCCCAGGAGTATTGCAGAAACTGCCATTTATTTGGGGTAAATAATGAGATGACTATCTCATATGCAGACAGATCTCATACGTGGAACACAGCAGTGTGGAAAGAAGAGAGTAACAAGGAAAAGAACACAGAATAAGAACATTAAATGGGAAATGCTGAGGAAGAACAGAATTAACATCGTAAGAGAAAAAGCCATCTTCTGCAATGGGTACCAACCAGTACCCGTTTATTCTACAAAAAGTTCAACCTAAAATGATTGGGCAGCACATGGTTTTGCAGCAGTACGGTGCTGCATACTGGGAAGCTGAAGCTGACGTCTTAAGAGGGATGTTTGAAATTGAAAGCACTCTTACTAACTAACAAACTGGAGTAAAAGAACTGGTAGGTAATCCTCGCATTATGCCACTGGAGATTACTACATGCAGTTAATTTGACAGTGCATCTCCATTTCGGATGCTCTCAAAGCTGCAGAATACTGCACTTTGAAAATATCGCAAAATGCGGTGGAGGGAAGTAGGACATTTTGGCAGCTATGAAGGAAGCAGTTTGGATATAGCATTTGGGAGGCAGTAACAAATAATACAAAGTAGCTGACATTGTTGAGAATCGATTCTCATGTCTCGGCTAGTAAGCAAAGCTGATCAGAGTATAAAACCGATCTCATTTTGCTATATAGCTCTTGGACTTCCAACATCTGTTAGAAGTAAATGAGCCCCACTTTTTGATGAAGTTTATCCTCTTGCCTGCAATAACATGCAAAAATGTTCTTGGGATATAGGAAAATAAAGTACAAGTTCTTGCATCTTCCACATCTCAGTCCCAAACTGTGAGCTCCAGCCACAACTTTTCAGATTGCTGAG
Organism: Mycteria americana; assembly: GCF_035582795.1. Taxonomy (NCBI): domain Eukaryota; kingdom Metazoa; phylum Chordata; class Aves; order Ciconiiformes; family Ciconiidae; genus Mycteria; species Mycteria americana. Next base: position 109,185,896 of record NC_134365.1, on the reverse strand, counting down.
ATATTATAAACTCGTCATTCAAATTCAATCTATGCATATCCTCAGTAAACACTTTAATTTCAATAAAACATCATGCTTATTGTACAAGTATTTTTGTCGAAGCAAATTCCTCTTCCTAAAAGCATTAATTCATTTCAGTTCACAGCTGTATTTACCCACTTTTGAAAATGCTGTTTTCTCTCTACAAAAACCAAACAGCAACAAAAACACAAGAAAAACAACCCAAATGCATATCAGTGCCCGCATCTTGGAAAAATAATTCCACAGGCATGAAATTTTCAGATAACGCTATAGAGCTTGAAACCCCACCTTCTGCATTTCTTTGAGTGCAAGTAAGAGTGGCTTTTAACTAACCTTAACGTAAATGTCTGTAACTAATAAAGAAATACAGGTACCTTCAGGTACATGACTCACCTTAAATACCTCTTTTAGGAGGCAGTCACCTTCTGGAGATGGTCATTACTCCCCACTGGCTATTTGGTCAAGCTGTTAGAGCTTATAGTGCAAGTCTAACCTGAAGATGACTAATTTAGGATGGCAGAATCCTTCCCACTATGGATACTTGGTTAACATTTTAGTATAATTAAAAACTGGAAGGAAATAAAACCATTCTTCTCAACACTTCCAGAAAGCCATTTCTGATATGCAGCCTGCAAGGGAGTCCACCAGAAAACTGTTAAACCAGATTGTTTTCTCCTCCCTTCTCTGCATATCGAAGGCTTTGCTCATTCCCAGTCTCTCTTCTCATTATCACTCATCTGCGACTTCACTCTCCATCTGTATTGCCGTATGCTGAGTGATAAGGTCATATCAAAATCCTCTCCATAATGAAAAAAAAAAAAAAAAACAAAAAACAAAAAAACCCCCAACTGTTATGTAGCAGCATGGGCAAAAGAGCTAAGATTTAACAGCAGTATAAAAAAAATCTCATACCCCCCCCCCAATAAAAACATAACCACTCTACAAGTACATGAGCATAAAACCAGTCTTATACACAAATTCTGCTTGTTTCCAAGCTCTTGGTTCTCAAACATCAAGACTTTGGATTGGTTTAGGGTGTTTTTGTCAAATCTGATGAAGAACCTTTTCTCTTTATTATATATTCCTACACAAAGAAATAATAGGCTATAAGGTATTCTTTATAGTAGTCAAATCCAGACAAAGAAACCTGCAAAGTGGATAAAGTAAACTATTTCATAACAAAAGGGTTCTCTCTCTGTCTCATGTTACTGCCTCACTTACCCTGGCATCCTAAATTACCCAACAAAATGGTGTCAAAATTTATGTTGATACTAAGACCTCCAATGCCCTTAAAATTGCTGAGTCAATATCCTTTGCTCAGGATGCTACTTCTCATGGGTGATGAAGCAAAGAACACCTTAATCTGCACATGTCAAGATAAGTAAAATTCATGTCAGCCCTTGCAAAACAAAACTACTAGTGCAGAAGGTCACTAAACACTTCAGGCCAAATGCTGAACTAAGGACCCGATCCTGCAAACTTTTCCTTGACAACACAAAGTCAATGGAGAACATTCAGAATATATGAAAACAAATGAGGATAAGCCCTTGTTTAGGGCCTTTTGCATGAACAGGGGGTATTATTCTGCAAATTTATTGTTGCCCTGGAGTTTTAAAATTGGGTTACATATTAAAAACTGTTAGTTATTCCTCTAATAACATAGGAAGAATTGTGTGTGTATATAGACAGTGGAATACCAGTTCAGCAAAGCATTTAACCGTGTGCTCTACAACTATTTCTACTCAGCAAACTTCTTTGCCTCAGATTAAAACTTTAAATCCTCTAGGTAATAAACAGCAATGGAGAAAGCCACCAGATACTGAAATGATGAGCTCAGGGGATGGTTTCAATGCCTATAGAAACTAACAGTAATACTTGAAATTGTATTGGCCCACATAATCAATCAACAGCTATAAAATTGCAAAAATAAGAGGGGAGAAACAGCTAGAGTGAAAAAAATATATAAAAACATAAACCAGCTAGAATGTGTCAAACCAGGGGTTTCTCTAGATTAGTACCCTCTCTGAGCACATCAGTCAATGAGGACAATGAGGGACGAGAACAGTGCAGGTACACAGAGCTGCTTCTCTAGTGTGACTGTCCAGCTCCTAGCAGCCCCTGGCTGAGCAGGTTCCTAAGTCTGAGGTCAAACCTACATCTTTACTTTTTATTTTTAGTATAGATTTTTCTTTTCCTGAATTTATGTAATCCATGTTTTAATCCATGTTGGCCATTGAGGCATCCTTTGCCAATGCAATTCCTTTGCATTTAATAAATGTAGTACTTAAACAGAAATATCAATTTTATGAATCAAAACCATGTTTGGTTATTTTGGTGCTCCTTATAGGCAGAAAAACCTTTAGTTACTGGCTCCTGATGCCTGAAGGCTGGCATGGATGGTGCAGGGAGGAGCTGTACGCTAGCACGGGCAGGTTGGGGTGCTGCTCAAGGCGACCAGAGGCATTACGATGCCGTTTCTGGCGTTTTGTAAAGCTGCATACGAGAAGCATGGAACATCTACACTTTGGATCTTTTAAAAATGCTTTGTTCATCTGCTTCTAACACAAATCTAGAAGTCTATTCCCTTAGCAGGTGGATCTAAAGGACAGTATGGTCAGGTTTTGTTAATCACCCTCCTGCTGCTTTCAGTGTAAAGGGAGGGCTGAAGCACTTTACACTGATGTCGCCTCAGATCTATAAATGGAGATAGTAAAGCAGGTGTCCCTGTGCCACTCTGTCTCCACAGCTGCAGACTAGGAAGCAAGAAAGCATTGATATTGATTACATTATTTTTGGTTTTCCCATGGGAAACAACTTCTTCCAAAAAATACTTGGTTTGCGTTTGTTGTCACAAGCTATAGCCCTCCAGACAGATGAAATACTCTAGAGATTGAAAAAAGAAAAGTAATTTTGCCTTCAGTCTCTGTTTCCTCTCAGTATCCCTTGTGAGTTGCAGTTTAGCCGCAATAAGAGAGACAACCTAAAATGACCATAAAATTGGAGAAGCGGAAAAAACCCCAAACTTCCCTGTATTAAATAACATAAGTTTAGCATAAAGAAATAAAAAACAATACAGAAAGGGAAAGAAATTAAAACCACAAATGCAAATTTTAAATTAAGAAGCCACTTTCAGGTCTTCATCTGCAGAGTCTAATAATCACCAAAAAGCTGGCTATAGGCTGCTCTACAGTGGATGTATTTCCTGGTATTTCTATGGCAGGGTTTTCACTTTCTTGTTTTTTATATGACTTCAAACATCAGTGCTTGTTGATATAAAACAAAAACTTGAGGGGAAAAAAAAAAAAGTCACACGGATAGCACAAGCCAACAGGTTGTGGAGTTTTGTAATCATAAAATGCCACATAACATTGTTCATGAAAAGTTTGCATTCATATAATCAGGCCTAATCTGAATTTGGAAAGAAAAAAGCCTAAAAGCTATTCTCAGCGTTAATACTTAAACTGAGTAACTTACACTGAAGTCTTAAATTATGATGAAGCATGCTATTACACTTAAGTTCCGGTTTAAAAATTTTCAGAAATGATAAGCACGTATTTGTGAATGAGCCTTATTTAGCTTCATGAACAGCAAGTAATGAACAACAAGCCTGATCGTGTCTTAAGACTTGATTCACAGAAGTTAGTTTCCTTAATTAGAACCCCTATGCATCCTGTGATTTCAGGTAGAACTCCAATTTGACATTTTCACTGAATTTTACCTTTTGTTCATTCGAGAAGTACCATATTTGGGTACGTACGGGACACAGGGCTGATTTCAAAGGCAGTGGAAGGGGGTAGTATTCCTCTCCTCTCGCTGGGGTTTCCAAAAGCAGTTAGTCCAAATTCGCTCCAAAATCCCTTTGTATGCAGATTATCGCTCTTTCATTTGCATAAGGAAATCTTTCCCTCAAATCTCACAGTTGTCATGCACAGTAGCGACTCTGGGCTATGCCTTTGATTACATTATAAATTAATATTTGTCCTCGGCTTCCAATCAATAGGAAAGAGTATTTTGTCAAAAGGCGCGCCGTTGGCAACACTTGAGCATATTCATGAGGGCTTAGCGGTGATTACGGTGCTCAGGCACATGCAGCAGCAGAGGTTCTCTCACCCGTGCTTTGTGCACGCTGCACCTTGCATCTTTCCTGGAGATTTTCCATAGGCTCTAATAGCTCCCAGTAGGCCTCCCCACGACAGACCTCCGCACAGCTGGGAAGCCGACGTTGCTATGGAGCACTACCACCATTACTGAATAAAGGTGCAAAACAGTGCATTACAGCTGACATGCAGCTATGGAAGGCATTAAGTGTCTTTACCGAGCTGTCACTTACAGCCCTGTGGGAGATCAGAGGCAAGTCACGGGTCCAGGAAAATAATATAGTGCATTAGCAATAACTGTGACAGAAAGCTGAAGGGGTTACACAGAATTAGTTATACCACATATGGTTGTACTTGGCAAAGGATGACTGAACTAATATTGACTGTATTAAAGCATATGACTCTGCTCTGGCCTTTCAGAAACTTTAAGGTATTGCTAGAGTGACAATCTGACAAGGAGCTATTACCTCTATTAAATAAATACAGACATATATTAGACACTATATGTATATATAAAATAGACATATATGCATCTCTATTGACTTTATTTATCTATATGGGAGTTGAGCAAAACCCTCTTTTCAGATTTACACATGCCAGTCTTATTTGCTGCCCTACGAGTTATGAATGCATATCCCAATAGCACAGCTTATGCCTTATAAGTAGGCTAAGTAGGGCTCTTCATTATTTTATATTTCTGACACTCACTTCTACAATTTGGAAAGATTTCCATACAGTCAGATACAATAAATTAGGCATCATTATAATCCATCAAGTGTCCCTGATGCTGTCAACATCTTCAGTTCTTGGAGTCACTCATAAAATATGCTTATTCATACATATTTTTAACAACAGATTTACATGAGTCAGGAAACACAGACTTTGTTCTTTCTCCTCCAGATTTTTTAGAGGAACACTATATCAATAGGCACGTGGCCGTACAATATCCATCAGTTGTTGCTTGCTATAAAAGCAAAGTCTGCTCTTGTATTAAAATATAAGTTACAGACTTTGTGTAACTCCTTCCAGTTAAGCTCTCATATTCCTTTTACATAAGTTTGCAAGTCTCTCTAAATAAAATGCTCCACCGGGATGCAAGTTAATACGCATCATACACATACACACATGAAATCCTGATCTTCATATGATATCCTGTGAATTTACTGACTATAAATACCTTAAGGTCAGAGAATAAGTAATTTTTGAGTTACAATTACAGCTGTAGTACACACTACCTTCACTTAACATATTAGACCCAGAGTTGTAACAGGTATGAATTCAGCTGGCTAGTGATAATCTGTTACAGTGGAAAACGCACACCTTCGGGTACACCGCTTCTGATCAAACCAAGATACTGCCCATCTCCTATCATTTCTGAGAGCAACACTGTCCATATCAATTCACTAATGATACTATAGGTCACAGTACAATACAATATTAGCTTATCCATTAAGGATTTTATTGTATTCTGGTAATATTTAGATGTTTCTCCTGGATCGGGACCTTTTCCACTGCAACACATGCAGTGGAAGCAAGAGTTTTTATCTCCTAAAGATCCCAAGACCTTTTTTTTTTAAAAAGACTTCTTGTTTAATTTCATTACAGCTGGATATTATTTCATGTCATTATTCCAGAGTGCATTTTTTGAAAATGCAAAGCAATTCTTTGCTACAGGTTTTGACAAGAATCAAGGAGTTGAGGGGCTTATTTTAAACCTCAGTAAAGTGGGGAGATTTGCTTTTACAAGAAATCACTTCAATTTTATGGGTCAGCTGGATAAAGCTTTGCAGATCTATGGAAACATAGCCCAGTTCCACGTTTCTCAGCTATCACATCACAACATGGAGTTAATTATATCTCCACTATGAAAACAGAAAGTTAAATCAGACTGATTTAAAGCTATGATGAGCTTAATTTGATCTTCAGCTAAGTTATTGTAAGGATAAGCATATGTGGAAGTTTTAGAGGAAAAAGTAGTGCTAAGTAAACAAACTCAAACATATAAGTTATCCTTAATCAGCAAAGCCTGGTCCAAACGAAGACAGTGGCAGAACTCTTAGTTATAAAGGAATTCCCAAGTTTAAATAAAAATACAGTACAGGAGAAATCATAAGGTATTACATATTTAGCAGAGGATGAAGAAAGCAAGCTCTTCCCTTCTCCAGGAAAATGCACTGTTCCTTTCAGTGTCCTTACTGGAGAGATACAGGCGTTATTTCACATCTATAGCTGCCTGCACATTAAAAGACACTTCGATACATCCTGGCCAAGGTTTCCTCTGCTATTCATATTTTGCCCATCGTTTGACTCCATCCTCCTCTATAAAAAGACCTGTTAATGAAACTGTATGCATATAATTCATGGAGTGCTGTGTTCCAAACACTGTAGCGACCGACCTTGTCAACTGTTACCTCAATCAGCTAACTTTGACTGTTCAAATATGTAACAGAACAGCACTTCTGTGATATAAATGCTTGATACTATACATATCAAATTTGCTCACAAAAAAGGAGAGTTTGGGTTAATATCAGCTATGAAGGTGCTGTTGGTTTGACACCATGATATTAATTCAATTTTCTCCAGGGGAGTAAGACGGTAGCATTGGTGTAGTGAACAGGAATACTATTTCCATAAAAATAATTTTTGATACTTCAGTAATTTCAGTACACGCTTGAAGTTGGTATGTATTTGACTATGAATAATGAATATTTTATATCCATTTTTAAAGGACTTTTTTATTTCATATGGGCTTAGCGTGAAACAAAAAGAACACATCTTTCGAGAATTTTAAACTGAGACTTTCTAAAATGTTTAGAGGAAGGAAGCAAAAGCTATACAATTGTGAATTGTTCTCCTCAAGTAACATTGTCTTTCTGTTAACAAAATAGTTTAAGTCCACTGCTACTAGCCAAACGTAGATTTTTGTTAAATTTTGTTTTTTAATTGAAACATACCTTTATTTTAGGATTTTCCCAAATAACTCAAATAAACCCTGGTAAAAAAATGACAGATGCCCATTAGCATAACTGACTGCTTGAAAAATAACATTAATGCCTTATTACTTATAACATATTCATCCAAATGTTTCATTAACTTTGTAATGTAATATTAATGAGAAAGATAACTAAAATTTTCTGGGCCCAGCAACTGCAAACTGCCAGCTAATCATTAAATCCCATCTCTCCTTTCACTTAGTTTCATCTGCACAGGTTCCTCACAAATTCCCATTCACAGATCACAAAAGAACAATTTGGGTTACTTCAAGAATTAATTAGACATTTGTATGAAAGCCACTAGAACAACTGCTCCTCCTGTGAGTTCATAAAGCTGTTTAATTTGCTCTTGTATTTTCATTCAGAGAAGCTGGCAACACCACAATAAAACACAGCATGCAGAGATAGCAAGCCAAATTTCTTACTTAATTGTTCACTTTCATTTACTATGCTCATTTAAAAGATGCAAGCACTAACACCTTTTAACCTCAGCAGTGACACAGCTGGGGCACTCTTCACACATAATACGGAGTGACTTAGAATAATGCTCCCCTTGTCAATCTGTAAAGAGTATTCAGGTTGAGATTTAAAGTCTGTACTTGCATTAGCAAAAGGATGAAAACCCCTCTCTTGCACAGTTTAGCTTTTATTATGTTTATATCTTAGCAGCTAATTGCCTGAAGAAAGGAAAAGAAATGCTGAACAGGAAGTATTGAAATGTGTATTAAAAGCTGCAGAATAATAAGACAGCATATTTACTGATTTCTTTTCTTTTTCTTAGCATCTTAGCTTCTTCACTAAGGAGTTAAATAGCCATTTGAATGATGCTCTTTCACCAAAGCTGTGTTTATAAAGCTTCTATTGAGCAGAAGTAATAGACAGACTCCTATACAGGATGCAGGACAGATCAAATTTCTGTATTCAGCAGAGGTATTCTGCAAGAAACTTGGCTTAGCCATGGAAATAATGTCACTAAAAAGTCAGTGTGCCCTGTGGAGAGCTAATCAAGGGTGGAGATGAAGATAATCCTGCCTCTGAACAGCAGCCCTGGCTAACCAGAGCTAAACATCCGTTTCATACTACTGCAATATTTTTTCCTACTCTCCAACCGTGGAGTTGGAAAGCACTGGTGCATCCTTTTCACCTTAAACATGAAAGCCCTTTTAAGATTTTCAAATTCACTATCTGCAAAGGAAAATGTAGCCACTCAGACTTATATGCAATGCAAAAACTGTCTCTCTAGCATACCAGCACTGATGTCCATCTGTCAGCATGGCACTTAGCCCACACACAAGGTGGAACGCCAGTTTCAGTAGGGCGTAGGTGCCAATTGACTACAAATTTAGAGTGATAGCCTGCAGAAGGCAGAAAATAGCATATATTCTGCAAAGAGGCATTTCTGATGGTAAATACTGCCAAATGTTTTATTATAAGGGATCACTTATGTTTATGATAGCGGACATTATGAGTTGGATCTAAATCCCATGAAAGTCAAAGTAGCCTTCCAAACACTGCAGAAAGTATACATATGTAATATGTGTCAAAGCCTGCTCTTACTAACTTGAATAGCACGACTATTTAATTCATCAGGAGAAGAACTGAGGCTTTAGAGAACATGCCTTTTTCCAGTCAATCTACATGACAGTGAAAACTCTCTGTGCACAGAAAGTACTAATTATGTGTGATTGACAAGGTAAAAAGAAAGACTGCAGTGCTTACCCTTAAAAAAAAAAAAACAACCCACCACACACAAAAAAAGCGCTTGGCTAGTCATAACTCTGTCTTCCTCCTCCCCCACTGGCAAACAGGTTGCAATTAAATAATATTCATTCCAGCTACCTCCCAAATTATTTCTGAAATAAATGTATTACCGAGAGAAACAAAATCTGGAAATCGCCATTTATTCTTCAGAGGATAGCGTTCAAGAAATTAAAAAAAAAAAAAAAAATTGTTAAGGCATTATTGTTTACCGATGAAAAGGACTCTCAAATTTCCTTCTCATTTCCCTCCTCCTTCGTTCCACTACCTACCTTCCAACCTCTGCTACTCCAGCCTTTCAGGACACTTTCCCTCCTACAAACCATATTTCCCAAGATAAAGCAAAATGGAAAGATGTGCAACATAAACCCCGACGATTTCTGTGAACTGCAGGAGGTGAGAAGGGAAGAGCTGCAAAGGCAGGAGAAAGACAAGCAGCAGCAGAGGACCAGCTGATATCAAACAGGTCAGGCCTCACAGGTGTGAAATCCAAACTAAATACTATTGGAAACTGCTGAGTGTGGGAAGAACAGAGATGGCAATGGGGCAGACAGGTCAAAACCAGAGGAGTTATGGATTGTCAGAGTTATGCACTGTTGCGCTGTACAGTGCCTGCCTTCGGCCAAGCTTTTGGAGCTCTAAGGAGCAGGAGTTGGAAAGAGAAGCAAATGGAGCACATAAGAGGGTTTCTCCTTCCCAGGAATGTGGACAACATCACACCAGGCTTTCAGAGACACGATGACTCCTCCAAAAGCAACCAGCTCTTCCTTGCTCTTACTTCTTCTTTTTCCCCACTTACAACCTCATACCTAATGCCCTGTGCACCTGATCCACGTCTGTCATCCTCAGATGTTTACAAATGCTGCCGAATGTACAGATAAGCTATTCTGCAAGTTTGCAAGAGATATTACTGTGTTTATGCAGCACATAAACGGATCCTGCCACTTTAAATGGAAATACGTTGCACAGGCATGCTGTTACAGTATGGGAGTTGAACATTTTGGTATTAATACAGTTCTTATCGCTTGTTTCTGTGAGGTATGTCACACAACCAACCTTCCCCTTCCCAAGCTTTACTTTAAAGCTGTGTCTGAACAAGGAAATGACACCTCATTTCCAATGCTTTTGTTCTTCTGTCGAAATTACAGCGTTTCAAAGTGTCAAATTCAGCTATCAGGCAGATTTCTGCCACTAAAACAGAATATTTTTTTCTTTTTCTTTTCCTTTTTTTTTTTTAACTAAGGAGGTGGGAATAGAGTTATTATTATTCAGAGACAGAAAATAAGTAAAAAACCCCAATAAAAATAAGAGTCATTTATATGATGTCTTCATAGCACATCTGTAAAATGCTCAACATTAATTTCCATTAATTCATGCTGGAGGTGTAGCTAGTGTCTGTGGTACAAAGAACTGAACTTTACAAGGGACTGTAAGCATCTGCCTTGTGTTAGAAAAAGACACAAGAAGGATTTTCCAGAATCCTTGGCATCAAGTGCTTGTACTATCTAGTATCTGTAGGTGCAAGCTTGGATTGGGGTGCTTTTTCTATTCAAATCTTCTCTTAGAGAAGCCTTGAAGCGTGAATTTCATATATGGGAAAAAAAGGACAATTTAATAACTCTGCATTTGTTTTCCATTTTCTTTCTCTCCTAGAACAACCTTATCATCCTCCTTCCCATTCTGAAAAATGTTAACTGCAGCACACTTTCTATATACTGTATAATACAATCTCATTTACTGAAAATAGTTCAGAGGAGAGGAGCTTCCGAAAGGTTTAGGGGTGGAGGAATTGCAACTTGACTGCCAATTCCTGCAAAAGACCTTGGTAAAGTCACTTTAGCCAAATTAATCACTGAAGAGCACAGAATGAGGTATCTCCAATAACAATACAGAACCTAAGGTAATATTCCAAGTAATTTTGAGCACAGAACAAAATTAATCATGCTCTAGACCACACAAGAGCTTCACAAAACAGAAACAAGAAGAGAAGCTGTCAAACACTGGAGTACAAACCAATGATGACTACCAGTAACACCAACCAGTTAGTAACAAAGAACTATAAAGATACAATGCAGTCCTTCAGTGTGGCCTAAACAGTGTATGTCTTCAAATTTGGCAGTGAATTGTAAAACCAACAGCCCATTATTGAAATTATCTTGCAAGTGGGGCTATCCTTGCGTTCCTTGTAATATATAACAGACATGACTTAATAGATTTAAACTGCTATGACCTGAGATGGGAGAAAAACTGTGTTCTAATTTAATAGGATCCTAAATCACTAAAGCTAGTTAAACTACAATGACAGAAAATTTTAGTTGACTCTACAGTGTTAATATACAGTGCAGAGTACAGAATCTTATTAGAGGATACGTTTCTGCCTTTCCCTTGCCTAAACATGAGTAACAACTTTGGAGAATATACATAAACTTTAGCATTTCCATGTTTATACCCCCCCTTTTTTTTTCCACCAAAATCAAGACGTGAAATTGTAGGAAAGTCTATTTTCTTATATCAAGAACCCTTAGCATTGTGTATGCTGTCTTTAGGAGAGCTCCAGCAAAAAGACCCCTTTCCTGCTGTGTGACAGGGTGTGAGTGCAAATTTCCTGGTAAACGCTCACAGAGCCTTCCCTAGAGTTTAGGAACATCTGCCATGCTCTTCTGTAAGTAGATGAGTTAAGAGGGGAATATTAAATGGTACCAAATCAGAGTGCCCTAATTGGGCTGCCTTGAAAACAGACAAAGGGCGATCTCTCAAAGAACATCTAAAGCATGGAGACAGATTAATAATAATAATAATATGGAGACAGGTTAATAATAATAATAATAATATTCTTTTTATGTATTAAGGCAATACAGCCTCTTTTTGCCACAGATGAGTAAACTAGGATCTCTAAAAACTAATTTGGCTAGAAAACTACATGTACTGAGATGATCACCAACCAGTTTCCTATGTCGGTGTTTGAACTAAAATGGAGCCTTGTTACCTGAAGGGCTACAACTAGAGAAAGACGTTATTGAAGCAATAGACAAATCCGTGGATTGAGACACAGATTTCATGACCTGTCTAGATGTAAGACTCGTAGATGAATTTCACAAATTGACTTCAAGTAGCCTAACTCCATAGCCTTACCCCTAGGTTTATAGACTACACTGGATCATTCTCTCGCCATCCTCATTTCTGACTGCACAGCAGCGTGACAATCCTATAGCCAACAGTATGGTCTGCAGAAGTGTCAGATAGCTACAGCGCAAATGCATTAACACTAGCATAATGACTTGCTTGTGTCCGTATGTCACAAATAGAAGAAAATCATGCTAGGAATTTGGAAAGAGCTGCTGTGCACCACCAGGGTATTTCTGAATGCCAGCTGCGATGCAAGCCCTTAAAACCAAGTCCTGCACAGGTACAAATAAACACAGTTTTTGACCGCTTAAACCTCCACCTTCTAAAATACTGCATTTGCTCAGAAAAACCTAAAAGAAGTACAAGCTTTCCAAAATCTCAGCCTTATCACCACTTCTTGTGGCCCTCACTACACAGCCACTGTAGTATGTAGACAGGACTTTATGTAAATAAAAGTCTCCCTAGTACTGAACTACCACCTAAAGAGTCTTTTTTCTGCCCATTTAACAATCTCTTAGAGAAAACTGCCTAAGCAGAGACCCTTCCTGACTAAGATGGGGCTAGTGCAATGCGTTCAGGGTTCTTGTGCTCCCCTCTCCTGCTTTGGGCAGACAGAGCCATACCGGCAGGGCACCAAGGTCGGGCTATTTCCTGCATCCTGCCTGCTCTTTAACTCCTAACCATGGACACTCTTCTTTACAGCTCTAAAAACCAAGTGACTCAGCATGCCTGTGGTCATTGCCCTCATCCTATGCTGTTGTTGATCTAAGCCAAAGAAAAGAGTTAACTGAGGATCAAGCCCTTCACCTTTTGAAGGAAAACAGATGTCCTTCAAGCTGTAACTCCAGAAACTCATTCTTGGTATCAGAGATCAGGAAGGAGTAAATTAATCAGCCGTTTCCTACTTTGTGAGTCGTTGCATCATTTTAGAAGCACACAATGAGTACGAGCAACTGTCAGAAAGAAGGTGCTAGCCTGACTGAACCAGATCAAAACCATGCCAAATTCCTATTGTTCCTTAAGCTATAAAGAGGAAAATGTTCAGTCAGGTTATGCATGGTACTGAAAAGAAAAAAAAGGGGGAAAAAAAAATATAATGCTAGGATTAGAAGGAAAATTAGAAGGAAAATTAGAAGGAAAATTAGAAGGAAAATTAGAAGGAAAAAAGTTTTACCAACAGGCCACATAATGCATCATTAACCAAAACATCCATATTCAGAAGCCCAGCAGATTTAGTGAGGCAGCGTACAGATCATTAGCACTAGAGATAATAGCCATTGATTAAAAACTGACACATTGATCACTTGTTCTGTCTTCTGATTTGCCTAAGGCTTCCACCCAATTTCTTACACTCTCTTACAGCATTTTATCCCCTAGATTATGAAAACTAGTTTCAGCTTCATGAACACACATCCTTAGTCCATCTATTTATGGTATTTATGCAGCATGTCCGTTGATAGCTTCCTGCCCATATAATTTAGTCATAAAATCTTGCCAGGCCCATGACATGATTTGCTGCAAATTATTAAACCACTTTGTTCATTATTTATTATTGCAATATTGTTTGCCCTGGAACAGCTAAGGTTATGTTAGCATTTCCATTACAAACACAGATACATCAAGGGATTTAAAACTTGACTGTAAAAATCTTGCTTTAGGCTGGGACTCTGCAGACAACATTTCAGCTGACAACAGATTTTTAAAAAAAAAAAAAACATTCTGTACTAAGAATAAATATAAAATCCATCTCCTACCAATTTGGCTATAGCAATATGGAAGAAAATAATTACCATTTGCTATCAAATCACTTTCACATACACATTTTCCTAAATTAAGATTTTTATAGCATGCCCTGGGTCATTTTGTTGTATTTTAAAATTATAAGGCAATTCAACTCCATAAAGCTGGCCACTATATCTTTATAATAGTTTCATATTTTATGTATGGAACTCAGAATTTGTACAAAAGCATCATTCCCTGCACATGTAAATGTAACAAATTGCTATTTAAGGACACATAATGGGCATTTCTCGACCTCAATACTCATACAGAGGGTTTGAATGTAACTTTACAACCGAATTGAAAAACTCAAATTAATACTAACATTTTTCTATACTGAATAATGTATTGCTTCTCCATTAACGGGCTCATCGTATTGCCTATGCCCACCTCAGTATTTATTGGACTAGTGTATACTTTTAAAAAGCGTGACCATTATTTCTTCTGGGAGTGTGTGTAGATGTAAAATCCCAATACAAGTATGAAATTATAGTTCTTACCCAGCATTAGGATTTAAAATATTACTTTTGCAAATAAAGACTTCAATTTTGACAGTGCATTTGCTAATGATTCAGATGCACAGAGCATCCTATTCTGACGGATTAGAGAGATAGACAATTCACCTTCAAAGAAGGTGAAAGTAATCTTTTCCTGAGGCACAGCAAATTCCAATACAGTTCACTTTCTCTATTAATACATAAGCAGATATATGATAAGGATTAATAATAAGGCCATATGGATTCCTGTACTAGGTTGTCTCAGAAGTCTTAAGCAGAATTTCTCCATTTCCTTGTTTATACAGGTCTATCCATAGGTAGCCCATGGGTTACCAAAATGTAATGTTTCAGTATGTCAAATATTTTCAGTTCTAATGACTTAATGGACCTATCCCTGAGATGAGAAATTGGAAATTTAAGTAACCATTGCTTTTAGACTTCCAAGTACTGCTATTTTATAATCAAAAGGATTCTGTATTGCACCTGATAGCAGTTTGTGGAGTGTGAATTTGAGATTGAAATGGAGAAAGAGGAATAGGTTTGGCCTCACATTTGGTTACACTTCAATGTTGAATTTCATTTCTATGACAGCTGTATGATGTAACCAGAAGACCACTATTTTTACTTATGGAAAAATTACAGCAAAATTGTAAATAAAATTTTTCAACTACATCTTTAAAAAAAATTATGCTTGCTAGATATACTGTTCCAGAGATTTCTAGAATAATACAACACTTTCATCTTCACAGAATCATATAGGTTGGAAAAGACCTTTAAGGTCATCAAGTCCAACCGTAAACCTAACACTACCAAGACCACAACTACACCATGTCCCTAAGCACCTCATCCAAACCTCTTTTAAATACTTCCAGGGATGGCAACTCAACCGCTTCCCTGGGCAGCCTGTTCCAATGCTTGATAACCCTTTCGGTGAAGTAAAATTTCCTAATATCCAGGCTAAACCTCCCCTGGTGCAACTTGAGGCCATTTCCTCTCGTCCTATCACTTGTTACCTGGGAGAAGAGACCGACCCCCACCTCGCTACAACCTCCTTTCAGGTAGTTGTAGAGAGTGATAAGGTCTCCCCTCAGCCTCTGCTTCTCCAGGCTAAACAACCCCAGTTCCCTCAGCTGCTCCTCATAAGACTTGTGCTCCAGACCCTTCACCAGCTTCGTTGCCCTTCTCTGGACACGCTCCAGCACCTCAATGTCTCTCTTGTAGTGGGGGGCCCAAAACTGAACACAGTATTCGAGGTGCGGCCTCACCAGTGCCGAGTACAGGGGCATGATCACTTCCCTAGTCCTGCTGGCCACACTATTCCTGATACAAGCCAGGATGCCATTGGCTTTCTTGGCCACCTGGGCACACTGCTGGCTCATATTCAGGCGGCTGTCAACCAACACTCCCAGGTCCCTCTCTGCCTGGCAGCTTTCCAGCCACTCTTCCCCAAGCCTGTAGCGTTGCATGGGGTTGCTGTGGCCCAAGTGCAGGACCTTGCACTTGGCCTTGTTAAACCTCATACAATTGACCTCGGCCCATGGATCCAGCCTGTCCAGGTCCCTCTGCAGAGCCTTCCTACCCTCAAGCAGATCAACACTCCCGCACAACTTGGTGTCATCTGCAAACTTACTGAGGGTGTACTCAATCCCTTTGTCCAGATCACTAACAAAGATATTAAACAGGACTGGCCCCAACACAAAGCCCTGGGGAACACCACTTGTGACCAGCCGCCAACTGGAGTAAACTCCATTCACCACCACTCTTTGGGCCCGGCCATCCAGCCAGTTCTTTACCCAGCGAAGAGTACACCCGTCCAAGCCATGAGCAGCCAGTTTCTCCAGGAGAATGCTGTGGGAAACCGTGTCAAAGGCTTTACTGAAGTCTAGGTAGACAACATCCACAGCCTTTCCCTCATCCACTAGGCAGGTCACCTTGTCGTAGAAGGAGATCAGGTTGGTCAAGCAGGACCTGTCTTTCCTAAACCCATGCTGGCTGGGCTTGATCCCTTGGTTACCCTCTACATGCTGTGCGATGGCACTCAGGATGATCTGCTCCATGAGTTTCCCCGGTACCGAGGTCAGGCTGACAGGCCTGTAGTTCCCCGGATCCTCCTTCTGACCCTTCTTGTAGATGGGTGTCACATTCGCTAATCTCCAGTCAACTGGGACCTCCCCAGTTAGCCAGGACTGCTGGTAAATGATGGAAAGGGACTTGGTGAGCACTTCTGCCAGTTCCTTCAGTACGCTCAGGTGGATCTCATCAGGCCCCATAGACTTGTGAGTGTAAGTGGTGCAGCAGGTCACTCACCATTTCCCCCTGGATTAATGGGGCTCCATTCTGGTCCCCATCCCTATCTTCCAACTCCAGGGGCTGGGTACCCAGAGAACAGTCGGCCCTGCTATTAAAGACTGAGGCAAAGAAGGCATTAAGTACCTCAGCCTTTTCCTCATCCTTGGTCACTGTGTTCCCTCCCCCATCTACTAGGGGCTGGAGACTCTCCTTAGCTCTCCTTTTGCTGCTAATGTATTTGAAGAAGTATTTTTTGTTGTCTTTTACAGCAGTAACCAGATTGAACTCTAGCTCAGCTTTGGCCCTTATAATTTTCTCCCTGCACAACCTCGCTACACCTTTGTAGTCCTCCTGACTTGCCTGCCCCTTCTTCCAGAGGTTGTAGACTCTCCTCTTTTTCCTGAGTTCGAGCCAGAGCTCTCTAGTCAGCCAGGCCGGTCTTCTTCCCCGCTGGCTCATCTTTCGGCACCTGGGGACAGCCTGCTCTTGTGCCTTTAGGACTTCCTCCTTAAAGAATGTCCGGCCTTCCTGGACTCCTTTGCCCATTAGGGCTGCCTCCCAGGGGACTCTGTCGACCAGTCTCCTAAACAGGCCAAAGTCTGCCCTCCGGAAGTTGAAGGTGGCAGTTCTGCTGACCCCCCTCGCCGCTTCTCCAAGAATCAAAAACTATCATTTCATGATCACTCTGCCCAAGACGGCCTCCAACCATCACATCGCTCACAAGTCCTGCTCTGTTCGTGAACAAGAGGTCCAGCGGGGCACCTTCCCTAGTTGGCTCGCTCGCCAGCTGTGTCAGGAAGTTATCTGCCACACTCTCCAGGAACCTCCTAGACTGTTTCCTCTCTGCTGTATTGTATATCCAGCAGACATCCCATAGGTTGAAGTCCCCCACAATAACAAGGGCTAGCGATCGTAAGGCTTCTCCCAGCTGCTTACAGAATAGTTCGTCAGTGTCCTCATCCTGGTTGGGTGGTCTGTAACAGACTCCCACCATGATATCTGCCTTGTTGGCCTTCCCCCTGATTCTTACCCATAGACACTCCAACCTATCATCACCACCATTGAACTCTAAACTATCCAGACACTCCCTAACATACAGGGCTACCCTACTGCCTCTCCTGCCTCGCCTATCCCTCCTGAAGAGTTTATAGCCATCCATCGCCACACTCCAGTTGTGCAAGTCATCCCACCATGTTTCGGTGATGGCAACCATATCATAGTTTGCAACTCTATGACAGCAACCATATCATATCATCTTGCAACAGAAAAAAGAAACATGAAAACACTACATATTTAAGAAAAAAATCGTTTGAGTCACATCTCAGAATTCTTGTTTCTCTCAAGGGTAAATCTGTATATCCTAGTGTGTTTTAACGTATTATGTACTTTATCATATAGAGTCAATTATGCTTGCATGTGAATAGATTTATCTACACTTTGAATTGACTGTTTTTACAGTTAGGTATAGACATTTTACAGTCACTGCAGATACATTTGTGAACCTATCCTTTCTCTGTTCTCCATAGAACCTTTATCTAAATTTGTATTTTCAATTAAAATGCTATCTTTTGTCTCTGATGCACTTCATCCCAAATCTTTTCCACACCCCATCCACTCTGACCTTCCTTTAGCCTTCACAGTAACACACAAAGAAAGTAGTGGATAAGACACTGAGAAATGATTCAGTGTAGCCCTCTGATCAAAGGCTGCATCAAATATACCTCATGGCATTCCTGACAGATGGGTTCCCAAGCTATTCTGAGGCAATCGTACCATGGATATCCCACAGTTTCCCCACCTAATCTATTTCACTGCTTTGCCTTCTCCATCATTGGAAAGACTTGCCAGACATATAGAGAAGTTTTCCATGTCATAATGAAGAAGAGTTTATTCGCATCTGTCTGCATATGCAAAGGCTGATGGCATGACCTGAGTTTTCTCACCTCAGGAGTTAACAGTCTAGTTACCTCCCTCTTTACTTTGAAATCCTGTTTCTGAGAACATCTTATTGCTTTCCTCTGCATAATTCCTCTTCCTTGGAAATGTATTTTCATATGTATCCGGCCCAGCAGATTCTCAGGCTCATTCTGAATAGTTTAATTTGGTCCTAATGTGCTGAAAAGCCTTACCCTCCTTCCACAAAGCTCTCTCCCCTTTCCTTTCTAAGGCAACTCAATACCAGGCAAGCCCCAAAGAAGAAAACTTCCTGGCTGCCACTTGTATGACTGTATTAAGGTTCCTACTAATCTCCTCCTTGTCAAGCAGGCCATAAATATGAGAGGGCATGTATTTAGCTTTTTCAAGATGGCAGGAAAAAAAAACCCGAAAACCTCTGAGTTTCTTTCCCATGAAGTACAGTTCTGTCCAAAAAGCTTTTTAGAAATATTTAACGCAGTTAAAAGTGAATGCTTTACCAAACTATGCAATGAAAGACACTTGCCTATTAGCTTGCCTCATGGTCCAGCAGAGTTGGTGTGACGTCAATCTATGAATAGAGAGCAGTGATCCAGGCAAGGCTGGATAATAATGTGCTGAAAGCATGGTTATTACTGGGGACACTAAGAGTGTATCATCAAATAACATCAAATTGATTTGCAGGTCACCTTTAAGTAACCAATATACTCTGTTGCTGTCCTCCTACCTTTCCTAGTGAACTTCCTCTTCCAAACACTCCCACTGAGTGGGGAGAGGCAGCGAATATCAGAAAGACATCCTTAGTTCATGTTAATGATGTAGCTCCGTGAAAAACAGTGAATGGTATCTGTTTACTTTAGATGAGAAACGTGTTCTTACTCTACAGAAAAGACATACAGTTTTCCAGACCTTCCAATTTTACTTTTTATTGTCTTTTTTTCCCCCACAATGGCTTTTAATTGGTTTAAGTATTCTACCACTCAAAAGCTGTTAGAGGGGCATACAGTGATGTGCAAGGGCAGCACAAATCACAGATTTGGTTAAAAAATAATCTAGCCCAGTTAGGTAAACCACAGTAACTTCAATAATGAAAGATTCTTTCGTCCTCTCCCCTGGTCTCTGCCCCTGCCCTGACATATTTCACAGTCAGCACAACACTGCCTGCGCTCAGCTGCTTCATACGGACAGGGCTCTTCCCTCGGAAGAGAGGAATGGTAAAGTGGTGCTCAGGGCACTTGCTTGCAGCTCTAGAAACTATCGCACCTGTGACGTTCCTATGCTGTCTTATGCAAGTCAATTCAGTTCCTTTGGAGAAATCAGTCCATGGATACACACAGGGGGAAAAAAACAATTCCAAGATCTATTGTGACTTTCAAAGTGCATCATTAAAGCCAGGACCACTAATCAGGTGCTCTAAAAACTCTCACTAAGTATCTTCAAGGAACTGAACATTTGAAATTTAAAAATGCATCAATAACTATTTCTGTTTCAAGCACACTTCCTGCCACAGAGCAGGGTGACAGATACACTACAGGAGCTATTGATCTGGGGAATTTAGCTTCCATTCCTTCTCTGGGCTTATCCTCTTTGACTGATTTAGAGAAAGACATTTCCGCTATGTTTCTTGTCAACAGGTTACTATGTTATTAAAGGAGTGGTTATTGATTGAAAGCCATGACAATCTGGGCATCCCTGTAAGTTTTCATTGAGAAGTCTTTAAATCACTTTGTGAATCTATTTCAAGTTGGAAATCAAAAATTAGTGTCCGAAATCATTAGGCAGATTTAAAATTAATATTCTGAAAAGTTTGTTGCCAGCAACAGAAATCCCGTTCCTACTACGTTCTTTTTATATTTGTTTGGTTTAAGTTGCTTTTTAATGTGTTGTCCGTGCCTGTTAGCTAAGCTACTAAGGAACTGCCTGGAGACTTTGGGAGTAAAATTCAAACTTGTTTTGTGAGGCAGCATCTATTTCCCTGTCAGTAGGAACTACCACGGGACTTCCTTCATGCCTCTCAGCACAGCCATGAGATTAAAGTTTTCTCTACAACACCCAGGGGGAACACTCCAGAAAGCAGTTTAAAATTTAAACAGATAGTTCAAAAAGGAAGCCACATTGCAATGGCAGGTTCCACTCATATGCTGAAGGGCAAGTGGGTTAACCAGGGGCTAGAAAACTCCCCCTTTGGGGTACAGCCCATGGACCTTCCTGTGCTATTCTGGAGACACACGCATATGGTTCACGGAAGACCCTAATTGATCCCAGAGCTGGGTGGCCTCTTGGCCCAGAGGAGATAAGAACTGGGCTACAGGAGAGAGGCATAGATAGGCAGAGCATTAAAAAACATTAGGTTTTAAGAATGACCAAAGTTGGGATTACTTACTAATATTGATTACCTGTAAAGCTAGAGGCAGCTATGAAAATGAAGAATTTCCCATTTTCCAAAACCACTTTAGAAAGGCACTTCTTTTAAAAGTTTTAATTATCTTCATAGCCTGGAACACAGCAACCTGAGAAATGGTTGTGTTGGCAGGACACAGAGTGGGCAGGTAGGTGGGAACTCCTTAGCTTGTATTGCCACTGACATTTGTCTCTCGTCCAACCATAGCTTGGGTAGTCACTCCTGATACCACATAAACACTAATACAATCAAGTACAAGGACTGCCTTTTGGATAGTTTAAAAGTAAACTCCAAATTAACAACTACACTTTTTTTCCTTACCACCCGTTGCTAGTCCTGCACAGATCCAAACCAGGAAGGGTCTAGTCTACACAAATTTCATCAGTTTATCTATAATCATATAGTTAAACTAATACAAGCCTCTAGTTGATACCTTTAATTTCATTCAGATGAAGGTCATACTGATTTACCTTGTATTGGTAAATTGACAGTCATAAGCTATAACCATTCAAAACCTGACACTTTAGTCATTCAACTAAACTGGTGTTTAAATCCAGTTTAGGTCAATTGGCAAAAATTATCTTTTTAGACAAACCAGATTCCCAATCTGAAACAAAAGGAATTGCTATATTCATGCCAGAATCAGATCTTTTCTTGAAATGCATTTGTCTGCCCTTGATTCCCTTTCTATCTTTTCATTTCTTATATAACACTGTTTTATGTATTCCTCCCTAAGGAATATAAACATATCATATGCCATGTGTGAACTTGTAAACTCTTTTGAGATACAAGGATAGTAAATTCTGAACAGTATCATTTCTAACGTCTGAATAACTCTACTGAACAATCTATCAAACAAACAAGAAAAAGTCCTCCACAAGGAAATAATTAGGGGAAGAAATAACAGTATAAAACTTGCCTTATTTACCTAACAATCAGATCTTATAACAAACACACCTATTCACCCATGGTAACGTGTAAATAGTTTTTACATTTATATTTAATATAGTGTCATAGCCATCGTGGTATACAGATAACCCACAGGGCAACATTTGTGGAGGGATGCAGTACTGATTACTGCACCAACAGCTACACCACAAAAACCAAACCCCACAGGCTTACAGAAAACAAGTCTAAATCTTTCTCTCTCGGTGTTATCCTTAAATCCAAGAGTGGCACTCTTATAGATTAACTAAAATTATTTCTATTGAAGATAAGCATTGCTTCTCAATTACGCTGTGATGAGAAAATTTCAATTTTATTACTTTGATGTTTGATGCAGTCAGAAATGCCTATTCAAACTACTCATAGTGAAAGATAGACCACACTTACAAACAACTTAAAAATAACTAATTTTTAATTCATAATTGGTTGGACTAACTTATCACAAACTTACAAAGAAGCATCTCCAAACCACAAGTAGTTTATCGCATTTTATATCGCTAAGGATATCCTGCACAGCCATCATTTTCGTTGGTAAATCAGCACACCAGTAATTTCCATTACTTCCATTACTGTATGTGAAAATTGGATAGTAGTATCTTTACAGCTCATTACTTTCTAGATGTTTATTCAACTAATTATAATAATCCTTTAAGTAGATGCAATCCATCATTTTTAATAGGTCAAAATCTCTTTTTTTTTCCTGCACAGCAAACAAGTTGGATGAAACATTAAGTTTCAATTTCACACAGAGATCTTCGTTTTAAAATAAACGTAATGACGGCAGAAGCACTTGCCTATAAATATTTATTATTTATAGCTAGCAGCCACAGAGACCGCTGTGGCTAACTGCGCACCGTGCCCGCTTTGCCCCCGTACGCCTCGGTGGGCTTGCAAACCTCGTGGATTTGGCGGGCTGGGTGACTTCAGCCCGTGACAGGAAGGTTCGGAGAGGACGCCGAAGCTGCTCTTTCTCCTTGCTCGCTGGGATGAGGCGTCGCGGGTTTGCACCGCGTTCCCCACACAAATAACACCTGCAAGGAACGCTCCTCCCTCGTAAAACAACTTTGCGCAGACTCCATCGCACTCACCTTAACTCCCAAGCGCAGCGGAGGAGAAGGCAGGCGGCTCACGCTCCCCGGGCAGCGCAGGGGAGACGGGAAGAGGCCCCCACCTCCGCTCCCGCACGGCTGCCGGGGCGCTGCCAGGCGCCGGTCGCTGCCCCGCCGGGGCGGGAGGGGCTGGGACGGGGGAGGAGAGGGGTCCGGCTCCCGCGGCGCCTGGGCGAGGGAGGGGAGAGGCGGTTGCTTCAGGGCTTAATTGTTTATGCTCGCTTTTTTCCCTCAATACCCAAATCGGTCATTAGAAGTTTGTGTTAATTGGCAACAAATTAAGTAAAATATCCCGGGGCTGAGACCGTTTTGCCCTCGCCAATATGTTGGAGAGATACTTTTATGGCTAGTTTGGAATTAAGCACTGCAGGAGGTATCCCTGTCACAAGACTCCTCCTCTCTAGACTTCAGCTTGTTATTGTTGGCCCCGTTCATCCCCAATCACCTAAAAAGATGAGTGAATTATAATCTGAGGACTGATACCTTTCTGCAAGTTTTGCAACAGAAACATACAGAAACGAAAAAGAATAATGTGCACATTCACACCAAACATACCAGTCAGACCCCCTCCCTCAGCTCGTCTCCCAGGGAATGGAGTATGGAATTTGCCCTCACAGGAGCTGAAGAATTAAGAGTGATAAAAGTGGTAATGTACAAAAACTTAAAAAGGCAAATGGCTAAAAGACAAAACTGATTCTAGAAGTCTTTAATTTTGTTTTCCTTCTGTTTAATTATTTTTCTGGTGCTCAGCTAAAATCTGGGTTCTGTTGAACATGGCAATTTTACAAGTATTTCCATTCTGTTTGCTCACATAAATTAACAAGAAGCGCTCTTCCAATTCTAGGTGGCTCTCTCAAGTTGGTTAAAGCCACATTTCGTGCAACTGATGTTAAAAGCAAAGACCAAAATATACCCAACATCTTCACAAAATAGATACAATGCTCAATAAATCACATGCTTCCAAAGCACCAAAACAAAAAAGCTCCTTGTAATGAATGATATGTCTTCAAATACCTTTAGCAGAGATGACATAGCCAGAACATAATTTTTTGTCAGTATGTCCATCACTAAGGCCATTTGAACTTTCAAAGATCTTAACGTAGCATAAAAATTAGTCAAAGAAGCATGACTCTTATAAAATAAGAAAGGACAAAGAACTAACATGTTAACCTCATCACGAGTATGTATCCTTAATATTTCATTAAGTCACAGAGAATCACAAAATACAACACTGGTAATTCCCAAATCCCATTGAAAGTTGACTACCCTGCAAATATTTTATGTTCTTGACTACACATTATATAATTTTCAGATCTCATTAGTCCTACAAGAGCAACAGGATAAATCCTGTGCTTTCAAGTCAGGGTCTTGCACACCTTGCGTCAAAAAGCACAAACAGGAAGTTAGAGCCAAATGAAAAATCACACCAGTGTGTAAGAAAACCAAGTGTAGTTAATCCATGGAAGGACTTAAGGTACTTAATCAAAATCCAGATTCCTGAAACACCAGCACGACTAAATCTTGACAACTCTTGTCCATTGACACTTGGCTTTCTGATATTAATCTCCCTGAGGTACCTAAATGTCGGTGTTTGAGAATGCTCAGCAGCAGCGAAACTTGGCAGCTTGCTACCCATCCCACCTGCAGTAACTCAGGACTCACAGAGGAGATGTTTCACCACACAAGTTGCCCAAGGTGCTCACCTGAAAGCAAGTTTACAGGTCAGGTGTTCACATACAAACAGAAGTTGCCACTGTCTACTGTTGAGGTTCTAGCAGAGGTAGGGGCAGTGGTGCTCCTGGTTTTGCAGCTGATAGCTCCTTGTTGGGGACAGATAGGACCATTGACAAAAGTTCCTTTTTCACTTTTTGAAGAATTATCACATCTCTCGTGAGCCTGGTTTGCAACAGGATGGTTTGCCATAAGGACACTCACAGTCTCATCAGTTGAGAGAATTCATGGTACACTTCCACAGGAGCAGCAGGACAAGCAGAAAGGGAAGGAGAGATACGAGAGGCCTCTGTACCTTGCTATACAGGCACTCATTCTGGAATAGAGAGAGGACTGTGAAACACCTGTACGAGTCAGGTCTGTTTCCCACAGCTGCCTGTTACTAAGTTCCTGAACCACTAGAGAGAAACTTGACCGCCTGTTGCAACTTGTCATCTGCAGAAGCATCCTCGGCTAAATGGAATAGCTTCCACGGGCAATGCTATGCCCAAGCTCCCAGCCACAGCAGAAACCCACCAGGGAAGCCAGGTACACTGTCTTACAGCTAGCCCATGGTGACCTCCACGCTGCCAGAGCTGCAGCGATAACAGAGCCCAAACCACACAGCTGAAAGCTGGATGGCATACCTCAACCAGCTACATTTTCATCTTTTCGTACAATGTAACTCCCTCTTCCCAAAAAGTCAGTGCAGCCACAAATTCTATCAATAGTGCTGCTGAAAAGTTTCAGATATGAATCATTAGGATGAAGAAAGCCTGGCAGGTTGCTTGTTTTGGATTATTCTGGCTATTACCCATGCTCATAACAACTGAGATCAATGGAAACATCTCCCAAGTCCCAAATGTTACAGAGGTTTCAATCAATCTCTTGGAAAAAAAAAAGGATGATTTGACAGGTTTGTAATTCTCTTTCATGTAGAAAATAACAAAAAAGAACCACCCTAAGTTTGCTGTGCATGCAAGATTAATATGAATGATAAAATAAGACAAGCTCCCCCACCAGCTTTTAACATTAAAACTAGAAGAGTAAGCACAGTATGTTTAAAGCATTTGTTTAAATGTCAATATCCTGTCTGCTTCAGCAGTGATGCAGGTTTTTGTGTCACTTCTCCTGCCCACTATCGATTAAACAATCATGATTGCTAATGAGGAAGGAAAAGGTGCTATTTTTAATTCCACACTGATTTTTAACTCTGTTATTTCAAACGTGAAATTACCTTTGTTGTTTTAAAAATCAGTATGTTCTTTATTATACACTCTGAAAATTATAAGCATGTAATTACACTATTTCTCAATAATTCACACTCATGTCCAAAGATATATTTTTTCCTCCCTTCATTAATTAACCTTCATTAATTGCCCTAACACAAACTGTCAGTCAAGCAGAACATATAGTCATTATGAATGAAGTTCTTAGAAAAGGCGAGGCCTAAATATTCAAGTGCAGTCTGTTCAGTTTCACATAAGCAGGGGTAAGGAAAAGAATATGTCGCTGAAAGCCATAGAAATCATGTTCTGGAGGCGCTGGCAAATGTCAGTACACAGAATTCTTACTGCATGTTTCTGTGTAAGAGTTGCATTCATCCTTTAATACAGACAATAAAGACATTTAACCATTTTTCGCTGCAACAGAAGTATGGTACATGAAGAGATGACACCAAACTGATGCCCTGGGGTATGGAAGGATAGCAACTTGTCTTTGTATTCAAGCATTACCTATATACCCCTATGGTGCCTGATTTCTAATGAATATTAAAAAAAGATCCAAGGTGTGACTCCTGTAAGTGATTAATTTAGCAGGACAATGTTTTCTGGAAACTTCCTAAAAATAACCAGTGGGCATGCAAGATGAAAAACATTTTACTTTAAATATGAGAGTTGGGTTGATTGGGTTTTATTATGCTGGTAAATACAAGTGATTTATTTTCAAATAAATGTGACTATTGCAAAGGATTTTATTGGGGGGGGGTATTTTCTAGATTCACTGTAGGATCTTACTTCTTGATTCTCTCCTCCCTTTTGGGAATTCACTTCCCAATGATCCAAGAGGCTTTTATATGGAATATATCAAGTGGTTTGTTTTCTCATGTCAGGAGGATGATCTCTTAATGGTTTGTCTCAAGTTACTGGTGTAAGTATACCCATACTTAGGTCCCAGATGCCTTAAAAAGACTTTGTAGTACATGAAAAGCATATTTTGTAGGATGAGTTGACATGGATGCTCAATAAAGTCAGCCAGACAGTTATTATTTGTTATAGAGCCCACATGCTTTGACCTATAGTGGATAAATAAATGCAGTTCAGCTTTTCTTCCAAGCTTCTGACAGCAGGTTCGTGAAAGAAGTTGGAGGAAGAACAGTTACAAAGTGGAATTATCTGACTTATTACCAGAGAATTCAGTCTCTATCCACTAATATAATCTAAAAAAATATTAGAGACACGAAAAGTAAAACGTACTCATCTTGAGCAGTACTAACATGTCAATGAGAAAAAATTAAAATCAACTGGGTAGTAAATTATTCCTTCCAACCATAAACAACCATCTTGCACAAGAGCTCTGAAGGTGGCATTGGTAATTCAAAGGTGACAACTTCTATGGAGTAAAAGTCCACTTAGATGGATTAAATGCTTATTCTGAAGCTAGATCTAGTCTCTGATACTTCTTTTGGTCAAAATCTGCTTTGAGACATAGGCATAAAATACATGCAGGTGTGTAACACAAGACACAGTATAATGGTTCGTGATGTGTTTTACAGCACACCACTTAACTGTATCCACTCTCGCCTTTATTTCCTAGTGTCTTGAATGCTGTAAAGTCACTAACAGTGAGGTTCAGGCATGTACAGGGGCATCACACCTGTATGGTGTTATTTCCACCTTTGATACATGGCATTGGTTACCAAAGCTAAGGGCACAGCCCCTCGCCTCTTGGGAGGGATCTTTCAGATGGGGTCAGACAGCACGGTGTTGAAGAGCTGCTGGAAGGTAAGAGATTGCCTCTAGTGCAGGGGGAGCACCATGGGGTTGCATCGAAAAGCTTCCTGGTGCAGCAAGCGGGACGAGAAGGAGCTATGCCGCATTTTCTCAGCTTCTTACCAGAATGCTTGTCTCCCAGTCTGTCCTGACATGGTGGATTGGCTCCTGGCATCCATAGCTGCCCTCTGCTAGACATACTTCCCATCCGTAGCCATATCTTTTCATTATCTGTTCTCCAAGTCTCTTCCTGCTGCAGATGAGGATTCATGTTGCATTGGACCACTCCCTGCAACTCCCTGGTCCCCCACAGGATACCTTCTGAATAAAGCAGCTCCCAAAATGGTTTAACATAGTATGTGGTATATCACTGAAAGCTGTGGCTAGAAGCACTTCATATTATGAAAACATTTGTCGTTAAGCAAAAATCTTAACACAATATAGTAAAAGAAAATGCACTGTCATGAACACCAAAGAAACAGCTGGAAGGCTGTTCATGAAGTCTCCATGAGCAATTCCTTTCTCTGTTTTTTCTGCTCTTCCCTGGAAATACCTTAAGTCATTGGCAAAGACGCTGCTCCATTACTACCTCCAGAGATTTGACAGAGGACAGGTAAACCAAAGATCCATAAACATCCAGTCAGACTGATTACATTTCACCGAGGGCCAGATCTCTTTAAAAAACTGTATTTGTGCCATGCACATAAAAGATGAATTAAAATCAGAACATTTTAAAGAGCTTGACAATACTACCATAAATTGTTACTAGGAATGCAGAAGCTTTTAGTTTTTAACCTAGTGGAGCTCGGTCAATTTTCTCATCTGTCACAGCCCGTGCTTTGTTAAATTTCCTACAGTTATAGTTTTAGCTTTGGAAAAGAAATAATTTATGAAAACAATTTTCTCAGAATTGCTCAAGAGAAAACAGTGCAAAAAGTCTTCACTAGAGTTTCATGACTTACTCTAACAATTTTAATGCTTCAAAGCAGATCCACTCTTTTAAAGCTGCTTGGCAGAGTTAGTTCTGCTTATCTGTAAAACTCTGCACCATATTTCACATAGAGATATATATCTTCATATCATATTTGCAATGAACAAAGCTGCCTGTGCTCTGTGCTTGACTGAGTTACCTATTACTCATACTGATAATGCATTTTACAACATCATCCTATTTGGTAATCATTTAATGTTGGCCACTAAATCACTTTCAATTACTTGTGCTATGGCATTTCTGGTATAACACAGGTTAAAAACATTTCTAGATTCTTACCTAGAAATTTTTGTTCTATTATCAAGAATATCAGCTATGATTAAAATTACTGAACGCTGATAGGGCTGAGGGCTTGATACTGCATTCAGATATATCAGCAATAGATATAAAAATGATATACACAAAATTATGTAGAAAAAAGGATGAAAATAATATTTTTCATTTCCTAATGATTCCACGTCAATAACCCTTCATATACAGTAGGTTCCACTACATGGAAGGTGTTCGTCAGCAGATCATGCCCAATGACAGACTGTTGTTCGTGCAGAAACTTTGAACACAGTATTTGTGTATCACCTTATCTATAACTGCAAAAGGAAAAGTCAGGGGTAGGATGGGGAACTGCAAGCCTAGGACAAAATTTGAAATAGAGCTATCCATCAGTCAGAAGATAGGGTAGTGCTTGTGCTATCATGCGCATCCAGCTTGATCTCGCTCGCAGTGCTAACAACAGAAGTGCCCCTATGAAGGCGTGGGCTTTAATGCACACTAGAGACCAAGTATAAACTCATGAGGACTCTGGGTAAGTAGCTCCTGTTGAAGCCCAGTGAACCACATGGCTGCCGTGATTATGCTATAATCACAAGTATTTTGGCTATGTCAGTTATTCTGCTCAACGTTACTTTTAAGGTCTTTAAAGACAGCAGTAAAAACAGCAGTTACATCTTAAATTTTCTTTCAAAAGCCAAACTAACCAAAAAAGCATGCTGCTTGAAGTCCTTCTATTACATTCAAACCTTTTTTACTTGTTTAGAAATAAAACTTTTGGTACTTTTCTCTTTAAATTATCTGTCCCAGTCATGCAGACCGATCTTGCTGTTAAGACTTAGACACAAACCATGACTTAGACACAAACCATTTTAAGTGAGGCAATTCTCCCTCACTTAAAATTAGGAACTTCAAAGTATTTCATGAAGTACAATTATGCACTTGTTAAAATAAAGGTGTGTTTTATGTATTTAAATATCAAGTCCCTCCCACCAATATCAGGTTCAGGGTGAAATGTCTCTTTATTGTTATTATGATGGTGATTATTAAATATTGATCTTTGCTCTTATCCAAAAGTACTATTATTGCTTTCAGCTTTAGAGGTCAGTCCTGAAAGTATTCTGAAATACAGATTTAAAGGTTCTATCTCAGTATTCTACTGTAGCATGACAATTTAATTTACTAAGTTAAAGTAGTACTGCTGTTATGACTGCTTTTCTTGATCAGCTTCCATGAATCATTTTCTCTTCTTTGGCGTTAGCATAACTTTTCTCATTTCAGTTTCTGCTTACCTGAAGCATACCGCAGGTCCTAACAGATCTTGCCAGCACTTTATTTATCCAACTGCACTGACAAGCATACCTATTGAGTAGTCAGAACGTAAGGTTTATTCAATTATTTACTTCACCACTCCCAAATGGCCAGGTAATTGACAAATTTTTATTCCTAGTAAGGATTAATGCAGAAAAATATCCTAAGAATTCCAGAGTGAGGCTTGAATTCAGTAGCACTGAAAGCAGCACAGAAGGACACTCAGGTTCCTAGGGAATCAGCAACATCTCAAAACTATACCAACAAGACTTGAAAGCAGTTAGGTATTTTGTCATTATACTATCACATTCATTAAGGAGCTCCTAAAATCTTGAAGGGCTTCAACTCTGAGGAAGAAAATAAACTATCTATGCATTTGATTGCATAACAATCAGCTATAAGCTGTTCTGATCCAAGCAAGAAACAATGCCAGGTCTAAATTTATGTTTTAATCCTTCAAGAAGCAAGTGACAACAGCATAACAAATACCTAAAATTTTAGAAAAATCCCTGATTGCTTACGATTCAGAATTTAAACTTAGCAATTTCCATGGATCTAAGATTGCCTGAAACTCAGAATATATGAAGTTGTTGAGGGATTTCCACAGGGTCCAAATCTGCACACAAAAGCCCAACTTTGCATTCACAGTGAGCTACCGTGGAGGTATGAGATGCCGTTACGAGTTCTAAATTTGTATTTTTTTCTCAAGCGAAATTTCAAAGGTGGGTGATTCTGATTCTTCTATCTTTTGCTATGCTGACTAAGGGCTGTAGGAGGGGTGGTGTATAGACAACAGCACCGGTGAGAATCTGGTACAGCTCAGTACTGAATAATGACTAAAATCTGCTTATGGGCTGTTAACAGGAGTTTAATCTGAGGAAGAGACACAGGCTGGCAACCACGCCAGTTGTTAATCTGCGAGGAGAGGGGGTGGAACAGAGGAATCCTAACAAACTCCCCAACCTTGATAAATATTATTAAATTAAAATGTAAGGCTGGTCTATCAGCAGTGCATGCAAGCTAGAGCTGGTCTTTAGGAGTGCTGTCTTGTGCCTTAAGTGCATTAAAATGTCATTATCCATACTCACCAAAGTACCTTTCTCACTTCCTTTCTTTAAGCCTTTTTGTAAGCTATAATTACAATTAAGCAAAGACATGTTTATTGTCACTAAATGTATGCCAATGGCTCACACTAATGCAATCCAAACATTAGTATGAAACATTTTTCCAATTACTGCACAGACTCCCTATAGTGTTTCAAGCTGCTTTATGACATTTTAAACTCCGTATATAATACAGTCCTTCAGAAAGCTGCAAAATCTTTCTATTTCTTTCTTATGACCCGAGAAAACCTAAATCTATTAAAAGCACATTTTCATAGCAGCAGGATAAAAATGCTTTTACTACATTTATCTTCAAAATTGGTGGTGTTAAATAGTGCCAGGGGATAAATAACCATAAAATATAACATTAGTGTACAGGGTACTGTTCTAACTAGGCATGATGGGATGTCTTTCCACCCTTTCATTTCTTCTTTCTATTTGTCCCATTAGAGCTATGCAATCATTCATCAGTCACTGTGGCAAGCAGTGTTGCTCCATCCTGACTGCTGCCTTGAATGAGACCTAAGAAAGGAAGCCATAGAGAGAAAATATAGTCCACAGATGTCCAGAGTTGTCCACACCTATATTCCTGACTATTTTCTACCAAAACATTTTTGCTATTTATGGAAAGAATATTTTAACAGCTTCACATATGAGTTTTGAAATTCTATTAGAGAAACATTCATTTAGCACATTAGAAGAAACTAGCAAAAAGGTCTGAATAATTAATGACCACACCAAAAGAACCAAGTTTCAGCTTTGATTTAAAACCCAGACGTTACAATCGGCTTCCTCTAATCTAACTCTGCCTCTGCTTCCTGGCACTTCCAGCAAACTTACAGTAACTTAGTAAACCTGATCTGTCGAAGTGCTTGAGCTTTAAGCAGATGCTGTTTTTCCAGGCAAAATACTAATAATATTAGCATTGCAGCAATCCTAAAATAGACTTAATTTAACAAAAAAATGAACAAAATATAATACTTATCTACAGTAAAGCCACTTTTTTTACTAAAAAAATTGAGAACAGCAGTATGGTTTGTAAAACAGCCAGAAGATGGCTTCTTGACATAGCTTTTGATAAAAATGCATCTAGTGGTTCCTTACCTATTATGCAACATCCACCAGCTAAACAGAGAGGAGTAACTCACAAGAACATCTGAGACTTTTTTGTATCAACAAAGATACAAAGAAGAAATCAAGATACAAACAAACAAATCAAAGATACAACAAGAAGAAATCAACAAGAATGTTTAACTTCTTACTGAAGATTATTTGTCAGAAAAAAATATGAAAGACAACTGCCTGAATTTGGGGGCAAAACTAGAATATTTTGTACATGCCTTACAGAAATCAATCCATAAAAACGCCGTGTTATAGTTCAAACATTGTCCTTTGTTTTTCCAAAGGATAACATGTAGCCTTTGAATAACTTTTAAATACTGAAATTGATGTTCAGAAGATTAAGCTTCTTCAGGAAATCTTGCAATTAATTTCCTGGAAGGACTGAAAATTGCATCTTCATATTGTGCATTCCATCAGACATTCATTAAGAACATTATCATTACTTCCAAGTATGCCCTCTCACTGATGTCTTACAGAAAATAGACTTTTTTTAAAAGAACTAAACAAAAAACCCTAAACTGTTAAGCTCTGAATAAAATGCAAGAAGATCTGAAAAAGTATGGAGTCTTCCTTTCAAAGGATAAATAATTTCTTGAACTTGTAGCTACTGAGAGCTCTGAACCATCTGGATTTTGTTAATCTAAATTATTTATGAAGTCAAGGAAAAGAAATATCATACTTCAAACGCATGATGTCTGAAGTACAGACATCGGTAGACATGCATTTCTAAATCACTCTGGCAAGACTGTGAGCCTTTTACTCATAAAATTAGCATTTCATTTCAGTGAAATTAATGAGTGATCTTGTGAGAAAATTGCCACCAAAATAAACAGCAGAAGGCCTATGTTGATGATGTTCCCCATTTTCATGTTAAGGCCAGGACTCAACATATCCGTAGCTTTGATGACCTCACTGGACACAGTATGTGCTTTAAATTTTTTACTTGTTAACTGCTTCTGAGTCAAAGCCTAAATCCACAAACACAATGAGCCTAACAAGGTCAGGGATTTATTTTAAATTCAAAGGGATTTTTTTTAACTAGCATGGGCCAGAAACCTTAATTTGTTATGGAGACAAATGGATTAGTCATAATGGGAACTCTCCAACATGCAGATCAGTGGCAATAAGGGATAAAGGAAAGTCAAGAACAAAGCAGAAAGGACATTCTAATCTGAAGTATTGTTACCATCCATAAATTCATACAGGCATCTTGTATTGACACTGCATCTGTTGCTGCAGTGGATTTTGTGAAGTGTCTCAAAGCAACTTGGAGATGGCCCTTTTGTCATAGGAAGTGCCAGATAAAACTAAGAGAGCTGAAATTATGTACTGCCATTTTGCAGCATAGAACAACGTACCTTCCTCCTTTTCCCTCCAAGCCTGACACCCATGCTTCAGTGAAATTTCTAGCAGCTGTAGTAGTTTACTGCATTCCACAGTTCAAACGTTTGGATGGAAAGAAAAGCAAAATATGTAACTAAACTTGTTTAAAAGAGCAACAGATCTCTAGGAAGCTATGAAATTTATGGTGGTCAAACATGTAGAATATAATACACTACAATCTTTGAGTACTCCATCCTAAAATAAGTGACAGAACAAAAATAAAAGCTCACATCAGCCTTACAGAAGGAACATTCCATTAGTATTATCAGGAGACAAAGACTGTTTCTTAAACTTATTTTGAGAGCAGTTATGCCAGTTATTATGCTATCAAATAAAGCCATAACAAATGAAAAAAGTTGAGGTGTTTGATCCAATTGTGAAAAACAACCACCCTCTCAGTCCAGAATTCAGCCAATACATTGACTTTGAATTATATGTGTTGAACGCTTCCAGCAGCAAAGCTAAATTAGAAATATAAATAGACCTATGTTTTTTACCTTCATCCTTCAAGTTGTAATTAAGCAACCCACTGAAAGACTTCTTGCTTCCAGCATGCCTAAAGGCGGAGCCATCCCATCAGCCACAGCAGTATGTTGGCCAAGAGACCAACCTGTTGGCAACGTCTGAGAAGCACGAGTTGCATGTATTTGAAAGAGTCTGTTTTAAAATTACACTAACACAGTATGCTTAACATAAGTAATCTCTTAGGGGAAGAAATTTCAACACTAGCTGGCTCAGATGACTATAGTTGACTCTATGGTAAATTGCCATTCAAACTGGTTTCACTGTATCTTTATTTTATATTCTCGAGATCTAAGTGCTATATGGCTCACAAAGAAAAAATATTGCTATAGGGTGTTCAAATCTTTGGTGTATCTCCAAAAGGTCTGCTGGTTTAGAGTCTATGCACCCAGGAGGAACTATTGCTGAATTTAATTGTGCCTCAGACATTTCTGTTAACACTGTAAATATTCTGTACTGGAGAGAAAATGTCAAGACTTTTCCCAGAAAACTATTCCACAGTTTCATAGTCAAAAAGGACACCTCTGCTACTACCTTTTCCACATTACTTAATTTTTTATGAATGACAGTGAGGACATAAAATAACATCTCCACATAAATATTCTGTAATGGATTTTTGACCAGCTGAACTAAGACACAGCAGGTTTTTTCCTTAATCGGGGCCCCATAATGATGGTAACCTTTCATCTTGGGGGAATCACTGAACCACAAATGCTCTACTGAGAAGACAAAGCCTTTCAACTGACTTCAATGAAGATTTAGGGATTGGGCCAACTGATTTAAGGGATACTATTATCCATACTAGTATCAGATTTTGGTGAGGGGTAGGAGAGTTGTTTGGGCTTTTTGTTTGTTGCTATTTAGAAGGGTAAATGAAATATCATACTGAAGTCTTTGCAGAACCTTTGCAACCTTAAGAGACTCCAAGTTTTAAAAAAATTTCTATCTGACATGACAGCACCTGAATAAGGCAAGACCAACCCAATCTGTACACAGAAGTTGAAATCCAGTGTATTTTGTGTGCCTGTTATGATCATAGCCTCTAACAATGTTTTAAATATAGTAGTAAACAAAGTCTTCCCCTACATTTAGCAAAAACCTGAAAAGTTGCTGGAACACAGTTCTTACTATAAGGGATCCCAAGGGAACACTTGGCGTTGAATTCTTTTTCATATGGTTTGAGGTTATGGAGAGACTATGATTCCCATGATACATGTACAAGTTATGCTCTGTCATAGGAATCATGTGATTTTAGTTATTAGATATGAAATATGATCTAATACAAAGAGCAAAAGATGACATCAACAAGCACATTGCTTATAAACCCCATGAGAACTTATAACCTCCATAAGACAAGGCAGACAAAACTTCATATTAGCAAAATGCAAAACAAAATAGCTTCAAGTTCTGAATATTAAAATAATTTTTTTAAAAAGAAAAATATTTGTAGAATTTTTAAAAATGTTTTTCTGTAAAGAATTAGACACTAACTGTACAGATTTATGACAAAAAACAGTAGAAATTACAATATTTTAATTGAACTCTAAGCATCTATGTTTGTAGGACCCTATTCTGTCCTCATCTAACCTGCAACAATTTTCAGTTGCATGAAATTGCTAAAGAAAAATTAGGTCTATCTACCAAACATTTAGATCAGGATCAGAGGTCACTGTCAGATGCTGCCCTGTGTTTTCAAACAGTGTATAACACCTAATGTAGTTATAAAATGATCTCCTTTACTTCATTCATAGTTAGTTCATGATCATGAAGAGCAATAGCACAGTCTTACTATGTACTCTTCAGATCAACTACTGATGCTGAATGTAAAATAAATCAATTTCATGGACAAATTACATATCTACTTTAAAAGTTTCCTAACGCTTATTGTCTCAGTCAACAGTAATTTATATTTGTATACTCTCAAAATTAAGCCGCCTTTTTCTTCTTACACAGATGACTCCTCCGCAAGCATTGAGCTCATCTTAAAACAAGTTTCAAAAAAGACAAAAACAACATTTGGTTATTTTTCTGTACATTATAGCCACTAAAGATCCAAGTTATTCTTTCTGGAGAAACACCATTATTTTGTATAACTATTATACACATACACAAGTTCTGCGTACAGAAGCATGTTAATAAAAAAAAATGCATTTTCTCCCTTTCCCTCATTCCCTTACTGCTGCCTCTCTCCTCCTTCTTCCCTCTTTCAGACATTTGTGAAACTGTCAATGTGTTTCTATCAAATTGTCTTTGACAATGCTTATGGTTTTGCAGTCAGTTGGAGCCCAAATTAAGACAGAATTGGTTTACTCTTAAATTATTTCTGGCTTATGCCAGCCAGAAACAGTATCTGCACTATTTGACGTCATACAGGTGTGGGTTATCCAGACTACAATGCAGTACTATAGGATATGATCACAGTACATCCTCCTTGCCAAAACTGGGGGGAAAGTGCAAGAAATGCAAGTCCTCTTGATACCTTTTTTACTATGATTTTTTAAATCTTAACCAGAATTCAACTTAGAACAATAATTTTTTAGGTTCTGTGACTCGTGTCTCTTCTGTCTTCAATAGATTAGATTCCCTATCTGGGGTATATTTTTTCCATTATGTAAGTTTTTATTTTTGTCCAGACACTGTGATTTGTAGAACAACATCCTAGTAAGGATGGTTTGTGAAATATATAGGTAAGCAGAAGAATCTGAGTACTACATAGCCCCAAATAGTATCATCTATTAGGCAAATCAGCAATTTAGCTAAATAAGAAAAATAAGGAAAAAAGAGAAAAAAAAATATTTTCATATATTATTATTTTTCAAAACAAAACAAAAGGCTACATCCTATATGTAAGGTAGTCATTTTCTATTTACTTAAAAACCCCTGCAACATAGTCAAAGCTGAAGCAATTTTTGAAGGATTTTTTCCCCAGCTTCACCTTAATTGCATACTTACTGGTTTTCCCTATTTAGATGAAAAATTCTCTTTGTCAGGAATACCACTGGTCTTCATTTTCATGTTCTAGTAGAAATAAGCCAGTCCTTAATATTTTTTGCTGTAGTTTGTGATTTTTTTCTTTTCCAAAGTAGTATTATCCAACATTTAACTGATTTTCTGATAAAAGTTACTGTCTAAAACCAAAATATTTCCTGGCTTATTTCAAAAATTCAGTGAGAATATGTATTGCACTAACTGCAGTGAATGCTTATTACAACTACTGAGCTACTTATTTCTTTAGACTACTTTCATAAAAGTACAGTTTTTGTAATCCTTGTGAATGTCACAAAGAGAAACATACACGCTTCAGCTATGGATGCGAGATAGAAATGCTAAAGAATTAGAAATTGGAATATACTAGGGAACAGTTCCTGTAATTTATGTGGCCATCAATTGGACTTCAAACAACAACCATTTAGCCAAATTAACTTTGCTACCTCACTTGCGTTTGTTTGTTTTGTGGTTGGCTTTTTTAAATCTTTTAATGGTCCTACAGCATTCGCAACCTAATCATCCAAAACCTGATGGATGGATGGATGTAAAAGAATTTCACAAATCATGATGAGATTTAATGTGTTAGTTTGTTAAGAAAACTATTATTTTTCTCAATAAACATTAAACAACCAACTTAGTGACAAGCTATTGGGAGATACAATGACATATATGCACTATCAATTCCAGAAACTTCTCCAACAAAAACTAGAGTATTTTTATCTTATATTACAACTATTTAACATCTTGATCAAACTAACCATGAAATACAACACACGTGTCCTTAATATACATACTCTGGTTCTGAGGCTCTGTTTCATAAACCAGCTTTCTCCTGAGATGTATCCATGTAGGTCATGAATAGATAGAGTTTAACTGGGGATTATTCTGAGGTTAATTCATTCAGTAGAAACCCCCAGATATTCAGCTTTATGATTCTGGCATGCTTTATAGCCAAAGTTTTCCTTTCTAAGTGGTCTTATAAAAGGCTGAGAGCCAGAAGTTATCATGGATCCATTTAAACAATCCAAAGTCACAAAATGAAGTTTGTAAGCAGAATACCGCAATGAAGAAAGCAAGCTGCAATGAAGGAAACTGATTTCACGTCAGTCAGAGATCTATGATTTAGACGAGAGACAGAAAGATTTAAAAAAATACAGCACAAAAAATTTCTTTCCTCCTATTGCATCAGAGCAGTTTTTTATCGTTAGGCTGCCTCAGGCCACCGATTCTGCCTGCCAATACGTTGCTGGTTTATCCCATATTCCCTTTTAACAGCAGTTTCATCCTCCTTGTCTGGTTTTCACTTTCCCTCTTAACAGGAACAGGAGAAGCAAAATCAAGTAAAAACCAAACTCTAAACAAAGGTATCTATAAATTGGCTCAGAAAATAAACAAAATAAAACCCACATAGAAAGTAAAAACATTAAAAACCCAAAATAGTGATTATAAAATGAGACAATATGTCAAAAAAGTCACTAAAATTAAATATATCTATCATTCTTGGGAACACAAAGTTGTGTAGCAGCAGTGTCTTTTTGGAAATTCTTATTTTTTTAAAACATAGTGATATTTTCATTGTATATGGTTCCCTTATCCTGAACTGGACATCCAAAACTGGAGATGTACATGGTCCTACAACTTAAATTAGACAATCGGACAAAGTCATAAGAAATCATTTTTCCTACTGCTGAGGCCCACTAAGTTACACTTTACATAGATCAAGTTAAGCACACGATCAGGTTTTCCAGAATATGGGAGTAGCTGAATAATTTCATTTTAAGGATATAAGCTATAGTATAATTTATTATACATTTCTGAAAAGCTCAGATTTCAATGCTCTTGTGGCAAGATTTGAATGTTTGGTGTTGGAGCAGATGGAACATTTTATGGCAAGGCTTTAATTCTCAATCCAAAAGGCATGGCTTTTGCTTCTGGTCAAAGGTGAATTTATTCCCTCTGCTAGCTCTGTCCTGGGGCTCTCCCTAAGCAGGCTCTGTCAACTGTGCTATGCTTCTGCCAAATTACGTGATGATTTTGTCATGTGGGCTAATATTCCCCTGTGATTCAGTTTTAATCAAATGCATAAAAGTGAAGCATTGTTGAACAGCGCAGTAACAAAAACAACTGCTTTAGAGAGATACGAAGGAAGTACATTTGTGTTTTAAAACTTGTGCACGCATGAATTTAAAAACTCTGCCACACCTCAGAAAGGCTTGGCAATGCAGTTACTACAGACGTTAACTCACACTCATAACTAACTTTAAATCTGTAACATTTCTCGTTGTAATGATAGGAAATATTCTTCGTATTGGAATTTATTCTTTGGAGCAAGGGATTGAGTTCAGTAGGGGTGGATTTTAGGGCTGTTATCTCATACATACTCCAACAGTGTCCAACTAAGTTAGTAGAACTGTGCAGTAACTTGAATAATAACCTATACAAACTTCAGGATAAGCTTTTAAAAGTCAACGACAACAGCAAGAGATGGCTCAGGCCACAGACGTAAGCTTCTGCTGAGGGATCCAGATCGTGAAGGTTTTGCAACATATTAATATTATACAGTAATGAAGATGTTATAACCAGCTATCTCACTGAATACATGTATATACTTATTTTGTGCTGTACTACAGAAGTGCCTGCTATGGTTGTGTAGGAATAGTATCTTATCCTTCACAGAGAATCATAAAATAAAATAAAATAATATTATTAACATACAAGAATTCAAAGACTATGTCTTGGTTAGCAGATGGTTTATGGACGGATAGCGGCAACCCTGCAGAGAGAAACAGTTGACGCTGACAACACGTGTCCATAATATACACCTTTCAAGGCCTTTTATTTCAGATTAGCTCTAGTCTGGCCCTATGGACTGAATGCCCATTTGCAGCTGGAGTGCATTAGTTACACTCCTGGAGTGTGCTAAATCTTCCAAATCTGAATCCTAGTTTCATCTGAAAGGAATCAAGTTGAGGCACTGCAAAAGCGCCACATGACGTGAACCAAAGCACAATAAGAAAGAAAGAAAAATATGCACTTCAAAAGCATGCTCATGATTCAAACTAACACACTAACAAAGATGCACCCTGAAAATATGTATGCATATCTCAGCCCACACACATATGCACATAAACATATACGTATTACTAACATAAATAAAAAAGTGTTTCTAGCACAAACTGGTGGATAGCATTTATCTGTTTTCTTCATGAGTTCATTTTCTTTGTTTACTACAAGCCAGCATAGCTCTATCAGGATTAATTTGCCCACTATTTTTTTTAAACTTCAGTTTAATTAAATTTTAAAATCTTTTAATGAGCCTTATCATACAATCTTTTCCTCCATTAAAATTTCATCTCAGAATAGTGATTCAATAATTTGAAACTAGTTAAAATTGTTCATTATCATGGAATTCTGAATACTGAATTCCATGATATGGAATTTACAAGCACAGACTTGTAAAATAAATGTTGCACATTAAACAAGTTGGTGTTCTGTAATACCACACATAGCTTATCAGGGAAACTATCTGTGTATATTTAGCTTACAATCTTGCCAAATACACCAGTTGATTTGCCTTGACAATACTTTCGCCATGTAAGTAACAAGTGTGTTTTATTTCTCAGCAGCAATGGCAAAATTAGCTGTAAATAATGATTCTTTGATGCTACAAGAACAAACTCAAAGATGAATGTGTGAAAATACTGGTTTAGAAATAAGAAAGTACTCACCCAAAATACATTTTAGTATGATTGAAAAGACTGAGAAACATAATTTTTCAAATATAAGGATAGGGGGGAAAAAAGGGCTAGTGTATTTAGTCATTCATACAGTGAATATAGAAGGCAGAATTTAGGGAGATTAGAAGCTCGGTATTCAAGTTTTCTATGTTAATTTAGAAGTTCCTATGCTCAATTAAAAGCAACAGATATTTGGATTTTTTTTAAAACTCGTGTTTAATGCTCATTTCCCAAAAGACAGTTTCCAATATGCATCTATAGCACTTCCTAACTAAAAAGTATTACATTCATAAGCGTGCACTGTTGCTTGGGGTTTTACATAGCACAACTTGTGAACACGTGCTTACGTTTGGTCACCGTTTCCTTGGCTTTATATTTATGCATATGAACAGTGTGTGTTCAGTACATACAGGACTGTACACTGAAGAACTATGTAATTGCACTGTGCTATAGCAGATACTCCAGGAAATACCTTCTTCCCAAAGACTGCAGCACACAACCACTTTTTATAGAAAGCAATGTAGTTTATCCCTAAGGAGTTCGGCTGGCTGATGCAGAGTAAGACCACGTCTTGTTAGGATGTCTTCATTGTGTAAGTATCCCAGAAAATCAGGACCTGGCTTTAAATTCTCTGCTACTCTGCTACTTTAAAAAAAACACTTGTATTTCTGTCTGTATGTATAGATTGTGTCCGCCACAGTAATATTTATATATGTTTACCATTTATATTGTAGTAGCTGAATATTTTAGATACTGGAATGCTCCAGTATTTCAGATGCTCAGAATCATCTGATGTTTACCCGTAATTAATGACATGAGAGATATGGTGATAGGGTGAGCACCAGCATTGAAAAACTCCTGTCTGCAGTAAAAGTTCACAAGTCTTTTCAGCGAACAGCATTGTTGGGAATGAAGGCAGGCAATTTTAACATGGAAAATGTTTTTCCGTGGAGTTCTGAATCAAGAATTGGAATTAAAATGCATTTTTTATGTATACCAAAGAAGTATAACAACGACAAAAGCTAACATTTAAAATGCAAATCTGCTAGTGTTGGGTGACACAGTGTGAGATGTATCTCAAAGTCTTAAGGTTGACTAATTGAATTGCCATTGATAAGATGTCACTTAAAGAGACATCTCTGCAGTGAAACATGGGTTTGCTGTAAATGACCTGTCATTAGAGCCATGGGTAATGTCCGTGTCCAGACTGAAAAATATTGTAGCTCCCAGCAATATGCTCAGTAGGAGTTAAAACAGCAAGAATGGTAAGAAGTCAGTGTATACGAACCACCAGAGAATTATGCCTCAGGTGCTACGTTAATTTACTTGTTGGCATACATTAATTGAAACCAATCAATAAAGCTGGTGGTACAACAGAGGGAATGCAAAATAAGTAATCGACTGCCACACTTATTCATTTTAAACTTGGAAAACAGGAATAATTTAGTCTAAGATTTTTCATTTCTGTCAATACAGATAATAAGATTATTTATTTATTTTCTATTCTTTCAGCACTAATTATAATAACTATGATGTCTTTCAAGAGCCCTCATGTAAACCTCAGTATTCTGATTAGCAGCTGTTAACTTGCATGTAATGGGAGTGGCTTCTTTCAACTAAGTTAGAAAATATATATTTTTGCTACTACAAAGAGTGCTAATCATTTTGTCACACTGAAATCAATTATATATTTTAATAATTATAAACTTGCAGCCAATTTTCCCCCCATTTTTTGTATACTAGCTTTTAAAATTTTTGATTCCCAAAGGTAAACTTCTCAGAGTAATTGTCTAAGAAGCACATAAAGAGCTGATACTGTTCTTTTGAATTTTTTTGTATTAAATTTGCTTAATATATTCATTCTCTATGTCCAGTATTGACTGGTATATCTTTTAATTTTTAGTCTAGGTTGTTGGGTTTTTTTCTTTTTTTGCCTTTTTTTAAACATCTACCAGAAAGCTTTTGCATCTTCATTAGCTACATTAGTCAGTTCTCAAGACCACACCACCTAAAAAAAAAAAAAAAAAAAAGAGCCACTTCTTCATATGTGGAGAAATGCACTCACAATTATCACCCTCATTTCATGAAAACTGTTCATCCTTACTGATCTTCTGTTCCCAGAGAGATCAATGGAAATCAGAGCACTGTTATTCATAACAGCTTTGCCAACAAAGGGGCATTTACATCACGCTAAACATGGTGCCATACACTATCATTATGTCTTTGGTGGCATTGA
This sequence comes from Mycteria americana, assembly GCF_035582795.1. Classification (NCBI taxonomy): domain Eukaryota; kingdom Metazoa; phylum Chordata; class Aves; order Ciconiiformes; family Ciconiidae; genus Mycteria; species Mycteria americana. Next base: position 109,142,604 of record NC_134365.1, on the reverse strand, counting down.
GTTTTCTCAAAATGTGTCCAGAAATGAATGATATCTAAAAATTTAGCCTCTGTCACATAAGGAACACTTCCTTCTACATTTGTAGCAGCATTACTTTCCTTCTGGTCATGCTCAAAGGCATATTTGTTCTCACTAGCATGTCTTAATTTTTCCTAGTCTGTTAAACTCCATGTAACAGTGCTAAATTCAACCTCCAGACAAAGAACTGGATCTGCAACTGTTGTCCTTTGGCATAGTTCATTAAAACCATGTAGTTGTACAGATTTGTATCAGGTGTGATGGCAGTAAGCTGACTTTGTAACATTGTTTTCCCTGGTTTTGGGGAGGTGTGGGCAAGATGTGAAAGATGCTATACAGAAAAAAAAAAAGACAAACTTGCAGATGCTGATTACTGGGCAGGATGCTTATTATGAGATTGTCCACACCTGGCAGATTTTTCCCACACTGACATGTGTTTTGCTTGTAAGTGAACTGAACCATCCAGTTACATTTCTATGTATGTATATTCGTCTCCAGACTCTTGCTTAATTTGGTTCTGAAACATCAGTTCTACATGATTATTTTCTAATGCAGGCTAATTGCTTTTGAGTCTTAGAAAAAAATAATTAAACCAACTATTATCTTTTTGTTAGACTAAAGATACTATAACCATGCAGATGTTACTTTTACCACAGAATGGTAGTATAGGTGAGTACTAGAAGCATATACAGTGAGGAATTGCTAATGGTGGTGCTGTGGCTTGACAAGCCTGAAAGCAAAATAGTAATTTACATCTGACTGGAAATCCAATTTTCTGTGAACTCACGTCAGTTTAATGCAGGCCTTTTGAATTACCTCTCGATTACTAATGTGGCAGAGAAGATTTGTGAAACACTGAGCAACACTATCAAACTCGCTTAGGTCCTTTTCCATGACAATGCTGTACAACACTATGGTATTATGGATTATACATTTTTCAACGGGAGTTCTCCAGCCAAAGGTTAATTCAGTTCCCAGAAAGGAGAAAGTCCTGGATGCCAATTACTATGTAATGTGTGAGACTGAATCCAAGGACTGAATCCCAGGTAGCTGCTATAGGAATTAAACCAAAGACTTAGGCTGAAGCTCATTTTCCCTCTCTCATATTCTCTAAATCTTATTCACAATTAACAATTTCAATAGTTTGAAGTAGTTTGAGCCTTTCAGTTTGAAGCCTGGAAGGAACAATACTGAAATCTTCAGCCATAAGATAGTTAGAATTGAAATGTACAGACCATAATTATAGAAATGGAAGTGTATACTTCCATCCAGAACTTTACCAATTTTTTTTTTTTTTTAAACACTGGTAAAAGAAAAGACTCTACGGCAGGCAAAAGAAATGTAATGTTCTACATCAGACTTCTCAAAGTTTCTGCCATTTATTTGCAGTTACAAAGCAGGATTCAGAGACAGCTATTAAATATGTCTATTAAAGTGAAAAATCACCTTTATGAGTTTTGCACTACTCATCTAAGATACTAACAATGAATAATAACAGCTAAAGACATTCTAATTCTCCTTTCTTGCAGTGATAAAGGCTAAATACTTCACATTTTATTCAGTCCCACATAGCTGATCAACTTCTGAAGTAAAATTGTTTCATATAACTTCTTTTATTGGAACAGAGGGGTTTAATAGCTGCATTAGTGAGGGACAGAGCAAGAGCCAACTTATGGATTTGTTTCATGACAGTAAATCTAGGGAATGTTCTCACATTTTCAGGAACTACTATTGATAGTGACTGAACCTTCCAACCCCTTCCCTCTCCTTTGAAAATTGTGCAGCTCAGCTTCTTCTGGAAAATGTAATAGGTGGACCCTCTGGATGACTGCAATGAACAACTTGTGCTGTGAAGCCTCCCTTCCTACAGATTCAGGTCCTGAATCCCTTTTCCAGTCCTATTACAATAATCCCAGTTATAATTCATTGCCCTTCCTTCCCGTCACACTGGAAAACAGTGCACATCAGGTCAACTCCACATTTCCAGTTTCCCACCAGCGCATGCCAAAGTCACTCAGAGGGACAAACTAGGAAAGGATCTGGGACTGATCTGGAGCAGCTCACTTCTCATTAGCCAGCCAAGAAGTACACACTGATCAATCATTCAGCAAGACTGACAGAATAGATAAGTACTGTGGGAATATGGACATTAATTTGGGTCTCTCTGTTCTCCTCTGCTACTTGTAGGAACTTAGATATCTTTGAGACCTCAATCTCTCTAGCAAATTTAACTGAATAGTTGGATAACAGATTCCAAGATTAGCTATAAACAGAGAATGACTGTCATTGTATTTGATCAAGATTTTTCTTTACCTGTTTGAAGCATGCGAGAAGAGGACAATGTCACATTATTCCAATTACAGGTACTAGACCCCATGTATGTTGGCCAACACCACTGTGAAACCTAGCATGAGTAACAGCATGACAGAGTCATTTGTATTGTACTCTCTTCCTCTCAAACAAGTTTTATCTTAGAGACTATGGCTTTATCAAATATGTATTCAATAAAATAACTTTGCAAAGAAGCAAGCAAAATGTATCCTACCCTGAGCTGTTAAGTGTCCTAAGATAAACAACAATGAAAGAACAGATTTCTTATCAAAAGGAGACAGAATGGGCAGACAAGGAAATAAGGCATAATAATATTATTACAGGCTTACTGCAGCAGCACTTGTCCAAGCCACCCTTGCTAAAAAAGCCAATACACTAGCAGCTTTGTAAAGACATGAAGAAGGCCAGAATGTATCCAGAGTACTTGGGCTGTATTTTTTGTCTTTTAATATACACTAAGGCATTGAAATCTCACTTGGGATGAAAAAAACCCCACCTATAAGCAAGTATGTTGTTTCTGTAGGACATATAATACTTGAATATCTTCAACGTAATGTTTGAAGTTTACATTCAAAGGTTCACTTTTAGAGCATTGTATAAATGGCTTCACAATTTAATTAAAGGCTCATAAGCTTTATTGAAAGAACTCTTCAGCATGTTCTGTTTACCAGCTTACGACTACAAAGACATTATTTAGGGAACATTAATCTCAATCTTTCATTTGAATCAAAGCTTATAATTTTAAACTTTTAAAGGTAAGTTATCTTCCCCATAAAATTACAAACAAAAAGTAGATTTCAAACACAATGTAAAATAACTGCCTATCAATCTTCCTTACCAAATCTTCCACGTTCATACTATCTTAGCCTGCAGATCCAATTATCCTCCAACATTTGCTGCTCAACCATGCTGAGATTATTCACCAGCCCTCCAGTTAGACTGTAATAAAAGGTCTGTAGGTGCATTTACACTCAGAGAAATAAGGTATAAACGCTAGCATTGCAGTCATCTCTTTTTGAGTTACATGCACAGCCATAAACAGTAATGAATCAGACTATTTCTAGTTACTTTATCTATTCATTTGCATGGTATTTGGACTTGCTAATTTTCAAAAAAAATTCTAGGTGCAGCATACCTTCAAGATGACACAATTCTTGACCCAAAGGCCTTACAAATAAAAGTACTAATATCACATGGAAGACATTTCCTCCTGTGCCCAGACAGCCAAGTGTGGCTCCAACATGGATATGTGATTACCCTCTGTAAAGGCAATCTCAGCTCCCTCTCACTATTTTTTTTTAAGCTTGACATTTTAAGGAAGTAATCATACATACTGAAACTGCATTGACCTCTAAGATTATGTTCTGCACAATATTTGGCAGACTTTCTGCTTCTCAGCAAAAAAATTAACAGCAGATTAACGATAAAATGATTTCTAATATTCCAGTCTTCATGGTCTTTGCTCACTGCAGTAGTTGTACATCATGACAAAACAAAAACCCTCTGCCACAGGACATTGGTATATGTTGCCAAAAATGTCAGAACCACAGTTTTCAGCCCAAAGCTGCAACTACTTGAACTACAGGAGGCATTTCATTAGCTGACAGCTGCAATAAGCTGTTCTTTCTCTATGTGGAGAAGCTACTGGTGGGAGGTACAATTCACACAGGCATACTCCATAAATCATATACCACTTAAAGAAACATATACTTAAGAAAACATTTACAAAGTACTGCGCAATATCTTTCCTATTTATTATCCTTACTTTCTTAGTGCATTCATGCCTTAACATTTTGTAATTCAAAAGCTCACAATCGACTTTAGCGACATGGGCAAAATTCAGGAAAATTAAAACTTTTTGTTTCCATTTGTACTCTTTCTGCTGATCTAGAGAATCTAGATCCTTGGTGTTCCTTGATGATCTATTTCTAGTGAATATAGTCCTATTGACCTAGAGAAAACAGAATTACATTCTTTAATTACAGGTTGAAACCATGACTATGATGTTTATTTACTGTGTTACTGCTATGTAAGGTAATGTAAAATTGTAACTTGATATGTAGCTAGCTGAAAAAGGCACTAACACATTTCAAAACCATATGGTATTAGCAAAAGACAGTGTATCATTGAACTGCATTAACATACATAGACATTTTTGAGCCTTTAATGCTGTGATAACCTTTAGTCTCCTAATTGTCTAAGGAAAGCTATGGACTGATACTAGTAATGAAGATGGTGGGAGTGGACTTCAGTGTCACAAACGAGCATTTGCCAGCCATTACTGAGCCAGGCAAGTAACAGGCTTTCAGATTTACCTTTTCAAATTGTTTATGTATTATTCAAACATTTTTCATAGAAACCATTGAAAATTGCTGGTGGATAATAATGCAACCATACACCCAGCTTTGTTTTTTTCTTTAAATGCATATTCCATTCTATACATGAACCCAAGACAGGTGTACAATCTCCATTATCATAGCAAACCTCCTCTATTCTTCATCAGTAGCCTGTTGCTATACAAACAGAAATGCTATGTTTGAACAAAAATGACATTAATAGAAAGATGGATTATGTAATGTTTGAGATTGCATTTCCTGGGCTATTTTTTCATTTGTTTTTGTTTTTGTTTTTTTTTAATTACACAAGTTTTTCTCCTTAAGAGTCCTTCACTAGCTTCACTTCAATAGCACAAAGTTTTTATTTGCTTGTTTTTGTTTTGTTTGTTTTTTTTTTTTAATCTGGGACAGAGCATACTGAAGAGGATTGGTTTGGGCATTTCACTTCTGAACTACAGTCATTTTACCTTAGATGATTAGTACAAAGCAATTAGAAAACTACTACTGTTTGAAGCAGAGTTTTGAAGAAGGGTGCCATATCTCTGCTACAGACACATAATTAGCTGTCACACACCCAGAATATTCCCTAGCACCAAAGACTCTCAAAAGCAAAGCAGGGCAAAACAGACACCTTAGGCCTGCACTCCAGCAATGGCTCTAGCCAGCAGGTGGTCCAGATGGGGCAGCATTTAAGTTGTTTTAGCTGCCTATAGAAGCAGTCCTTATCCATTCAGTTTTCTGAGCCATTTTAAGAAGTTATGGAGATACATTGCCAAGCTTACAGATTTCCATTACTTTTCTCCAGAATTACTCGCGAGAAGAGTATCTGTTCCACTAGAGGGAGGAGCAGGCTCAGGAACTGAATTTCCAGCTAGTGTTCCAGTGCCACCTACAATAACAGCCTTATTCCTATGGGAAGGATGGTCTGTCGTCACAAAGAGCTGAAAGGGCAAAACTGGAATATGAAGGTCCATTTATGCAGAAAAGTTTAATAACAACAACAGCAAAAATCAAAAAAGAAAAAGGAAGACTCTCACCTGAGGTACATTTGATTGTCTGGTTTTGTTTCTGTTTTTCCTGAAAATGGGATGTGTTTTTAGTTACTAATCATGTATTTCATATTATATTTAGATTTCTAGATCATGCTTTCCTTTGACATTGGGATAAAACTACCTGGAACAGAGCTGCACTTTGTGGCTCATTTACCCTCTTGTAAAGGTCTTCATGTAGATGTTGTTTTTCATGTATTCTGCCTAACTGCTTCTTATTGCTAAGATTTGGTAACAAGATACTATCTTCATCTGAAAACAGGTATATTTAAGAACTTATAGATTATGAATACTTCATATAGTATGAAGATATTAATATTTCTAATTCCAGTATTTTTCCCCGAAATATATTTGAGATAGAACAGACCTAGAGATTGCAAAGGTTCAAATTTTCCCTAAGAAAACTCAAGAACTACAAAGCCCCCATGTCAGAGTTTCTACATGTGTGCCTGCATATAACTATACGGCAACTCACTGTAATGAAAAGATTAAGGTCATTCAATACTGAAACTATTTTTAGCGACTTTGGTTGGGACAAGTCCTGTGACTAGTTAGTGCAGCACAAAGGAAACAGGCTCATTAGAACAGCTATATCTTATGCAGACAAGCAAGGCTACAAGGAGACATGGCTTTAGTCCAACCTATCCATCTCACCTGACAGAGGATAGCTGTACCAGAAAAGGAGGATGTTTATGGAAGAGCCGGAACCTGGCACATGTTCCTCTCCTCCTCACCCTCTGAAACAGTGGGGCAGAGCGATGTACGATCTCCCCATTAGGGCACTCTGTGATAGCATCCATGCAAGTGACTTCTATACGATGCTAAGCATAGTAGCACGTTACTGCCTTCTGGTTGGGTTTGACTAGCAGCTATCACATTTGAATCTTCTCCCTGATGACTGAGAGACAGTCTTAAAACAAACAAACCCCCTCTACGTTGTGTAATCAATCTAGACAAGACTCCACCAAAGAGGAGTACTGTATTTGGAGAAGAAGGTGCAGTTAAACATTGGTTCCTCACTACTTAGGGAATTGGTTTCATAGCGCTTTAGCATACACCACTAGAAAGTCCTGTCTCTGACAGAGGTTGCACTTTAATTTTTATTGTAGCACATTCCATCGGTCCAGAAAGACTGACACATTATATATAGAGCTTGAAAAATTTCTGGTTATCCTAGGCCAAAGACATTAAGCTCCCTGGATATTAAGGCAGAAACCTTGAACTTGATGGGATGCAGAGAATGGGGTCAATATGCTTATGGTAACCCCAGCAGGAAACATGCTGCATGATTTTATATTGCCTACTGTTTTCTAAATATTTAGGCTATCATGCTTCTCATTACTGTAGCTCAGCCAAGAATCAATGAAAATCTGAGTAACTGAGGTCAGCTGAAGTTTTCCTGCCTTCCCAGAGATGTGTGAGGATTTGAACCGTTTTCCCAAACAATGTGTTATATAATAGTCAGAATAAAACCAGAAAGAGTTTTACAGTCATCCATGATCATCTTAGAAGAACAGGGCAGTATTGCCTTGTACCAAACTGCAAGAAATGTTTAGTGGTTGCCTTTATTATAGGTTATTCCTGACATCAGGATAAGACGACATGTAGTCTGAGATTAGAAATGAACTGTAGAGTCATATAAAGGTCAGTGAGAAGAAATCTGGATTATTCCGCTATTCCTAAAGTATACCAGTTCCCTTTCTGAATGTCTTGATCTGTGATGATAAGCAGATGAGCAGAAAACCTGTAGGATTCACACTTGGTTCCTGTTGTCAAAAAACCCCATTCTGAATAATATCATTCACCTGTGGCTGGGCTCTCTCTGGATCAATGCAAGGTTAAGGCCACTGCCTCTTTTGATCTCTGCTGATTAGCACAGAACTTGCAGTCTCATTAGTCAGAGTCGGGTGATGCTGGGCATATAGGGTACTTTAGCAACAATAGATTATGAACTATGTAGCCTTCCAAAAAGTATCACACTAAAATTGATGTATTTTGCTTTACAGTATTCTACATACCTTGACATAGATCAAGATCAGTTGCACCTGGTTTCATCTTTTAAAGTGCTGCTTATTGCTGTGAGTTGCATAAAGTGAAATCATTTCATTGCCATGAAATCGATGGGAATAGGTACAAAAGAATTATTGTGTTTGCACTTAAAGCTATTTATTGAGTGAAACAAATACATACCCATTACGACTTGTCCTAAAATAACCAAGGAGGGGCTGCTAAGATTTTCCATCAGGGAAAAATCAGGGAGCTGCTTTGAGCCTACAGGAAAATTAGGCACTTTTCCCATACAAATATATATCTGTGACCTCAGCTAACAAACAAGAGATTTACTGTAATGACAGTAGAAATCTAGTCTACCAGATTTAGGATAACAATTCCTGAAAAACAGGTTGCAGTATTTAAATTAGCAATATTTAAAATATTTTTTTACAGAAATACAGTTATGAGCTATATATGTTGTCCATGTGAATGGACAGTTGCATAGTTGCACATTGGCTCTCTCACACATGATATTAAGGAATGACATTGAGAGAGGAGTTATGGCCCCCAAAGAAAATAATTAGACCAACAACTTCAAACCTCTCCTACCAAAGATTTTGGGAGAGTTATTGCTTATTGGGAAAAGTTCACAATCAGGATGGTTGCTTGTATTATGGACATAATGTGAGAAATTTAAAAAAAAAAGAAATCACGCATTGGCAATTTACATGCAAACACAAGCAAAAATATTTTAATTACATAAACTACTGACAGAAACACAACACCCCCCTCCAATCAAGTAAGGCTGAATGTAGATGATGTTTAAGTATGGTGAGGCATGAAAATACTCATTCTTCTCTTAGCCATTTATGCTTAGTACATTTTAGTATTTGTACCAGAACTTTTAAGATTAAAAAACCCCACTATCTCAAAACATGTCCCAGAGCTAAACTTTGTACCTTATAACTTACACATACAATTAAAGATTGAAAGTTTTATATTTCTCAAGTTACAATGTTATGGACAAAGCTCTGTTCATTCGATTAAAGTATTTTTTTGAACTTTTTCAACTGAGATAATGCTTCAAGGTAGAGAAATACCACTTACTCTATACATTGTTCAGGAGCTAGAAAATTAAAATCCTGGTTCGGGTAATGTGTTGAAGGCAACTCAAATGATGTAATACTCTTCATTCCACCATGACAGACCATGACTGTAAAATTTTGGAAAATGTACTTTTTTCCCCTCAGAAGAGAAGAGAAATACTTCTTGGTTTTGCTTTCCATCTAGTTGTTATCATTATTTAAATATATATTTTTCATCTGTTGATCCTCTTCTTATTATGCCTGTTTTCTGTAATGAGATTTACTAATGCACAGAGGCAAGAAGTGTGGGTTACTCCAAAATATATATCAGCTAACAAAGATAAAATTAACTTGCAGTGTCAAATCTCCATGCAAGATGAAGCATATTTGGACCCTGTAATTCCTTCTGCCATACTTTCCATTCTCTCATTCCTCTCCTATTTCACTCAGAGGAAGTGTTCCTATCTTTTCATAACAGAGTGTAGACAGTTCAAAAGTGTACCTTGCTTTCATCCATATACAGCACAACCAATCTAAAAGAAATTATTGGAAACATTTTTTTTCAGTGCTTCATTTCAATGCTGCAGGCAGTCAAACTTGATTACAACACCATGATATAAGAAATAGTGATACATTTTGACTTTCTTTAGACCTTATGTGTGCAATGTTTTCAATAACAGCTTTTTTCTTAATTTTAAAAACATTCAGAAGTGCTATTAGCCAAAAATACTTAGCTGCATCAGGGGCTTATCTGGGGACTGAAGTTGGCTTTATTTTATTCAAATATTTCAGTTAGAATTGTCTGCAGTCCTATCTGCCTGCAGACAATTTGTTTAATTTTCCTGTTTAATTTTTAACACAGAAAGGATTTTTTTTCAGTTGTCAGCTATGAAAACTCAAACATGGGTTCAAAGAGTCAAGTCATATCCTTAAACGCATTTATCATTAATAAAATTCTTGACACAACTGAGGTGGATTTGAGGCATAAACTTGCAGAATAATTTATCTGAGTCACAGCTACCACTAGTGATAAATGAGACTGAAACAAAAACATTTGACTTTCAGATATTAAGTTGGGTGTGGCAGGACTTGCAGTTAGAAAAAGTTTAGTAAATTTGGAAAGTTTTATAAGGAACCAAGATGAGTTTACAGCTCTTTTGTCCAGCTGTTCTTAGTAAAATCCTACTCTAAAGTCTTTGTGTTCTCGGAACAAAGGCAAGTTACAAACACTACTGCCGTTTGTTTAGATTTCCATATTTGCCAAGGGCAGCACCATATGCAGTGGATCTCCTCCTGTAGTTAGATCGTCTGTTCTTAGATGTATATTGTTTTGGAGGATCACTTTACCTTTCATGTTTAGTCTTTTGGTGCTTTCTAACACTAAATTATTTCGAGTGTGGGAGTCTTAATTAAGATTGTAATGAAGTTCCTTAAGTCTTGTTTTTTCTAGAATGTACTGCAGGACACTAAAAAGTGTGATTAAAGCAACTGCACACATGTATGCTCAGCCAGTGTCTTGCATTGACAAAGTTTCTTCCATTACCTTTCTACAGTTCCCTTTTAGAAGGAAAAGAGCTAGAAGAACAAAAAAATGAAATGAGTATTTAATTGACTATCTTGTCTGAGGTCAAACAGGCACATAAAATACTAGAAGCAAAGTGTGATATATTACATCACATATTTAAATATGGTTCTTTTTGAATTTTGAATTCACCACAATAGCAAACTTGTTAGTGGGAAAAGTCACCATTGTTGGCAACTGAATCCTCGTTTACCAGATGAGTCAAATTCTTCCTTATTCTATTTTTAGGAGTGGAACAGACTTATTATTATGGAGCGTAACAAAGATACACAGTTAAGTTCACTCTTCGTGCCCCTCATTGTAACTGTTTCTTCTCCCAAGCAAGGGCTCTGAGAGGGAAACCCAGAGCATGCAATGGAATTTATGCAGAATCATTTCCCCCAAATTGAAGAAAGTGATACAGAAAAAGCCACATTCTAATTGCTACTTAAGGTGTTTCTCTCTTCAGCGTGAAAATTTCTCCAGAGAGACGGGGATGATGCAGAACTTCCTCAAGTAGGGAACTTCGATTAACCCCACAGCAATACAGAAACAAGATGAAAGGGTTTTTGAACACCATGCCACTCCTTGGTTGGAAGGAAACGCTGTGCTCTGAGCAAGGTGAAGATCCAGGCAGCATGAACTACAATACAAACCATGGCAGCTACTTTACTTCAAAAGACTGAGGAAAAAAAGAAGGAGTGATATATTGTGCAGGAATTGCTTCATGCAGAAGTAAGGGACCTCAATTCCAGCTACACTCTTGCCAGAGATTCAGGTCTCATGGCTCATCTTCCCAGTAGAGATACCTCTTCGGCCCTAACTTAAACTATTCTATGTTATGGTTCAAGGAAGCTTCAAGGAAGATGGGCAAGTGGCATCTTCCATCCCTATTGTGCCAGGCTGCAAGGAGAAAGGAACAACACTTGGGGCCAAAACAGCACGTAAGAAAAGACTGTGACCCAGGAACTCGAGCACTTGGCTGAAGAGAAGACTTTCTGGGCTCTGGATGCTACCACTTAGACCAATTTTGAACATTATAACTACACTGTATTTGTCTGAAGCCAGTTGTATTATAGAGAAGTCAGACCAGAATTAGCAATATCTCCCCTGGGTTGGGGACAACCCATAGGCTACCAAGTCACACTGCTGTTTCCCGCCAACTCATTTTCTCTCTCCTGCCACGCTTGTTTTGTTGGTGTAAGGATCAATTTACATGGCCTCTGAGGAGCAAGAGATGAGTTGAGTAGGGAAAGAGGACAAATGTGTTCAATGTGTTCACTACTGACAGAGGAAAAAGCTAAAGGACACCTGGGGAAATAAATTTACCAAATGAAGACATGAGAAATTCTCATGACTTGGCAGACCTGGAGCACAGACCTGGAAATGGCTAAGGAAAGACACGATACAGGACTGGAAATGAACAAACAAAAATGCCCTTATGGAAATTACACAGAGATGACCAGGGAAGGCAGGAGGCTAGTACACACTTGGACCTCAAGATGGACAAGGACAGATTAATGAGTGGAGAAGTGTGGAGGACAGAGAGAGTTAATTGAGGCAAAGGATTGATGTGTTTGGCAGACTATAAATTGATGGTGGTGAGAGAGAACTGATGGGACTGATTATTAGAAGATGGATAGGGAATGAAAGATTTATGGACTGAGCAGTTTAGACAGACAGAATATTACAGGTGAAACACAGAATATCTGTTAAGTCTCTTGTAGATTGGAGGAAATATTTCATTATGTCCCTCTGTGTGCTGGGTAAGGATTACTTGAGTCTTCTGGTGCTGCTGCATGTTTAACTTACATGCTCAAGGTATGTATAATTGCCTTACAATTCTTTCAAGGGTTATAGGGTTATTCATTTTCTCTGTCCTTTCCACAGCTTTTATTTTTTCCTATGGCTAGCATATTATAATTGCAGAGGAGGACACACAATGTTTCTCTTCATATTTCTATTGTGTGATGTATCACTTTGATGAGCCTAGAAATTTTAAATTGTCTAAGTTTTTCTTGAAGAGGCCATTTTCCCTATAATACAGGCAAACGTGTGTGCAAATCCACTCACATTGGTCGAGTTATATATTATGGAACACAGACAGAGATGGAAAAACCGTTAGAACACAAGCTCCTCCTGAACCTAGAACCAAGTGCTGAACCTGTAATTCTATAGGGCTTAACTAATACATGTAAAAATAAAGTGTTCACAAATAATGTTACCAAGAAACTTTAGTCTTGATCTGCAATTATTCTACTATTTTCCTCAACAGAAGAGATCAAGATATTAAAAGTTCCTGATCTTGTATGTTAACAAAGATGTAGTTAGGAAAGTAACAAGGACATACAGAAACATATTAGTACAAGGACATACACTATGTATGTTAACAAAGTACGATAATTTGCATTTTAAGCCACAGAAGAGGCTATCTGGAGAAGATATACAGGTGGAAAAAGTAAAGTTTAAGCCCACTTTACTTAATTCTTCATCTCTTTCTTTCACAAACACAGGTTGGTAACCCCTGATGGATTAACACATTACACATATAACTTCTGTCACCTGCTACCTGAGAGTCCAGGTCTGGCCCTAAGCAAAGCAACATGAGATTGGCAGATGTTTCTGAGGACACAGAACACACTTAAAAGGGCAAGTGCAAAATTTGGACAAACAAAATCACAGTTTCCCAATCATTTTCATGTTTTGGCCTAAGGAGTCCTTTGCTTGACAGCTGATTCCACCCCAGAAGGATCACAGCCCATGAAATTCCTCTCACATAAAAGGTCAAGAAAATATAAAGCCCTTCCTCCCACCTTCTTTTCCTCCCCCTTGTTTTTTGGGTTTTTTTTTTGTTTGTTTGTTTTTTGTTTGGGTGGGGGTTTTTTTTGTTTGGGGTTTTTGGGGTTGGTTTGTTTGTTTGTTTGTTTTTTACACACCTGTTGAACTATACAAGTTTGCTAAATTTATACCTAGCCATATGCCACAACAAACAAGTCAGGGAAACCCAGATGGAAGAAGAAAGACTTCTGTACTCTCAGTTCTATTTAATACTTTACACGAGGACAGTATATTGCATTTGCTCCTCTGTATACATTGAAATTTGATATGGTTTCCTCAAAAACAAAATCTGAGTCTCCTGTGGCTAACACACTTGCCTCTATTGCTTAGGGTGTAGTTCAGATGTGCACATAGACCTCGAAAAGTTACTTGAAGGAAATACTTTGTATATATAATGTCCATGTGGATTATGTTGCTTATTGTGGTCTGAATTCAGTTACAGCAAAAGACAATATGAAAAGACCACAAAGTAAAAAAAATTAAGCTAAAACACAGGAATAGATGAAATAGCATCAAAGGAAAGCAACAGAACTAAAATACCCTTCCCTCTCGTTAAAATTTAGTTCTCTTTAAAAACCTATTGGGAGACTATGTCTAATAAACCTTTTGTTTACACCTTGGTGTAAGACACTTGCAGATACTTCACTGCAAAATTGGTTGAGTTGTCCTCATTTCTCCAATATTCAACTGGTCAATATTCAATACTGAGGATCCAATATTACCAAGGAAGCAAAAGGTAAGGATTGCAATTTCCTCTCACTGGCTAAAAAGTCAATCAACAACAGCCAAGCTGTTTCACACTGCCACAATGGCATCCTTTGTTTTTATGAGGATTCTTATGGAAATTAGTGCAGCTTCTGGGCACGCGTCAGTCATGGTACCAAAAATGCTTGCAGGAATCTGTTATTGTAAGGGCTTGGGACACAATTGCTACACAATTTGCAGAAGTTTGGCAGTGTTTGCTGAAAGACTGAAAAGCAATGGACTACTCTGAGACGCATTAGAATCATTTTATCAGCTTTCTGCCTTCCTTCCTTGTCCCCAATCACCAAAAGCTAGGTCTCTTTCCACACTCTTATAGCCTGTTTACGCCAATGTAATGCCCCTGGAATTTACAGCAGTATAAGATGTAAGTAGAAAACATGCATGCAGACAAATATAACATGAATGAAGAAAAGAAGCACATCAAAAAAAAAAAAGTCAGACATTATGTGGAGATTAGCCTTATTACTCTATAATATAACAGGACTTTCTTAACCTGCTCTGTTTACAAACTGCATCCAACAAAGGCTTCTTTTTCCATTAGTGGAGAGTATGAACTTCAGTTTAATAAGAAGCCTTCTCAAATGCCAGATCTTGCCTATCAGTTGAACCTCAACACGTATTTACGGCACAATGGTCTAGGATTAGAGAACTGCCCCTTCTATCCACACATCTGTGAAACACAGCTATGTCACAAAACATGTTCTTCCCCCCAAAAATGCCTCTGAAGTTCTTCAATGTACTCAGAATAATCAGCAACTTTAAAGATTTCCTTTTTGTAACTAAAATGTGAAACATGAGCAAACGACATTAAAATGAAAAATATCTTAAGCCCATGTAAATACATTTTTGAGTCATCGGTCATCAATTAACCTTAACACACCCCAGTGAACATGGAGAAAAAAATTAACCTACAACACTCTACAAAAAAAAATAGGGATACCGATCGTGTTAAAGGTAAACTTAATTGCATCCGAATTTTCACGTATGTCAGTGTTTTGCATTTCTCCCTCGGTATTCCTTTTTTTTTTTTTTAATAGCTTCACACTCAGGTGCGGCAACACTTCTGCTGCCCACCCTGCACGGAAAGAGCCGTTCGTTGTCAGCCCTCCCGCGTGGCCAAAACGCGCGGGGACTGAGCGGGCCGGCCGAGAGGAGCCTCCCGCCCCGCCACGCAGCCGTACCGCCCGCGACCCCGCGGCGGGGGGAGCCCGGTTCCCCTCCGGCGGCGGCGGCGGGCGCAGCCGCGGGCCGTGCCCGGCGCGGGGGCGCAGGGCTGCGCGGGGCTGGGTACCCCCCGGTGGCCGGCCCGGGCCGCGGCAACGCGCCGCCCGCGCAGCGCCGAGCATCCTCCGCGGGGGCGCTGCCCCGCGGGGCGGGGGCGGTGCGGGTTTGCGGCACTGCAGCAGCAGGAGCAGCTGCTGCAGCGGAGCCGGAGACCTCCCTCCTCCTCCTCCTCCTCCTCCACCCCCGCCGCGCCGGGGGCCCTCCATTGTGCGGGGAGGCGGCCGCACACCCGCGGACTGCGCGCCCCCCCCCCCCCCCCCCCCAAGCGCCGCAGCCGAGAGGGGCCGCCCCCCCCCAGCCAAGCGCTGGCGGGTGCGCTATCACAGCCCCCCTCCCGCGCTGCCGCTTTCCATTTCTAAAGTTATTTATACACCTATATATATATATACATATATACACATGCACATACATATACATATTCCCCCCCACCCGTCGAATTTCGGTCTCCGCCCGTCCGCCCCGCGGGGAGGGGAGGGCGCTTCCCCGGCAGAGCCGCTCCCCGGCGGCGGCATCCCCACGAGAAGGGAAAAGGTTATTGCAAGCGCGGCGAAAACAAAGCCGGCGCTCCTCGCCCCAGCCGCCCGGCTGCGGCCGGGGCAGGCGGGCTGCGGGGACCGCCCCGCCAGAAGTTGCGGCGCGGATCCCCCCCTCCGCGGCCGCGGCGGCAGGCCGGCCCGAAAGGCACCCCGAGATCCCCCCGGGGGCCGGCGGGCGCAGCGAGGGATGCCGGCTGCGCCGCGGTAAAACTTCTTTGTTACTAACACCCGAGCCAAAGGGCGGCGACGCGGCGGGGGACGCCGTCCCGCGGAAACCCCGGCAACTTTACAGACAATAAGCACGCCTCCGGTACCCGCAAAGAAACTTGTTGGGCCGCTCCCTCCGCTAACCCTGCGCACTCGCTACTTTCGCACCCCCTCTCCCTCCGGGCCCTCTCCCGGCGCCTCCGGGAAACTGTTGCCGCCCGCGGAGCCGGTGCCCGAGCGCGGCGGAGCGGGGAGCGGCCACCCCCTCCCTGCGGCTGCCGGCGAGACCCCCGCACCGGTCGCTACTTCGGTGGTTGCGGGACTTACCCTCCGAGATCAGAAGGCTCTCAGAAAACTAGCAGTGCCATCATCCAGACAGTCCTTTGCAACTTTCCTTGCATAGAGCGAGAATATATCTATGTATGTGTCAGTAGGGAGAGGGAGCGCGCTTAAGACGCCGAGCTGTTCGGGAGACTTTTGAATAAAGGGGGACGCAACCGGATTTCTTCCCAGTACCAGGACCCTGGAAAATCCAATCCTTCTTCAGAAGAGAATTCTTTCAGACCCGTTATCTGTATTACTATTAATGCGCAGAGCAGGAGGCATTGCATACAAATAGATCCAAGTAGCGGCGTCTATTGGTGGCTGCGGAGGGCCCCTGGGTCCTACTGCTCCGGCGCCGGGAAACTACAAAGCCGAGCAGCAGCGAGCGGCTCCGGAGAGGGCACGGGCTGGGGGAACGGGAGGGCGAGGGAGGGAGAGAGGGCGGGGGGCGGCTGCAGGGGCCGAGGCCCGTTTAATTGATTCGTTACCTCGGGTATTGTAGTACATGTTGCAATGTTTAAGCGGGAGAAAGCCACATTATAAACGGATGTCATGCAATCTCCCCTCTCATAGCTGCTCTTGCAGGGCTATTGTGCAGTCTGGTAAGAGAAATGCGTCTGATTTTGAAAAAACAGGGCTTTATTTGTCTACAGGTTTTTCTTTTTTCCTGCACTGTCAAAATTACCCGTCACCTTCCCTAATAGTTATGTAGTTACTTCGGTAATCAATTATTAATTGAATTCACTTACCTACGCTCTTTCTTTCCCAAGTTATGGCTTTCCAAGGGCACATCTGCTCCTCCGTGCAAAGAGGGTAAACAAACATTCTTAAAAATTAGGCAACTTCTTCCTAATTAAGAGAGAAAAAGTAAAAAAGAATTATCAGGGTAAGTTTTCTCCATTACAAAGGCAGCCGGTTTACAATATTTAAATTATGGTCCTTATTGGATGTAAGAAATCATTGGACTGAAAGAAAATATCCCATTTGAAAATTCAGGTAGTGAAAAGAACAAAAACCAGATGCAGCATTTATGTATTGACTGCTAAATGGAGGGTAAATGTGAGATAATGAGGACATAGGTCAACATCACTGAGAACTGAAAACTATGTAAGCTCTTACACATATATATATGCAAGAGTATCACACATAGCTAAACTTCTATTACTGTCTTGTAGATAATGTAGGTTATATAGTAAGCATACATCTAGATAATAAACATTAACAGGCTTAAAATTGTAAGTATTTAATGAAGTCTTTTAAATAGTGTATGAAGATTATCTAGAAATAAAGCCCGCAATATGTTGCAATGCATGAAGCAGTTAAAGGTCTAAACATGCCTACTTGCCCAACATAAAAGAATGGAAATTGGTGACAAGGGGACATTGTTCAAAAGGTCCTGTGTGTAGGGTACTGTTAATATGGCCAGGTCCTTACGCTCTAGTTGGGAGCTACCAATGTAAATACAGACATTATTACAAATACATTTTTACAAATATTATTGAAAAGTCATATATACAGCACAAGGTTACTTGCCACCACGCCATTATTCCACCAGGTATATAGGTAGAAACAGACAAGATAAGCTTAAAACAAAACATGGAAGAAAATACAGCATTTAAACTCCTCTTGCACTCTGAGAATCAATGGTAGTAGCTGAATCATTCTTTGAATGAAGTACTCTGCACACTTTGGAAAGCAACAGAGAGGGCAGGAGGGAATCACAATTTTTGTGCGTCAGTAGCCTCTGGCGAGAGAAATACTACAGTATGAGTTCAAAAACAGGTCTTCAGTACTGCATTTCAGACCTACCTTCCAGCTTGCATCTTTAAGACCTTGCAATTCATTGGAAGAAGATTCTAACTCTGTTCTTTGAATTCTGTTGCTGCTTGGGTTTGGGTATTTTATCCCTTGGATAGTAAGTATATCCCAAACCAGTAGCATTTCTGTGTCAGAGAAGGTATACTAGAAGAATTAATATAATTCTTCTATGAATACACCCTTCAGTTATCACTGTAGTTACACATACACATTTTTTTTCTTTTTAAATAGAAGAAATTTAGGTTTCATTTATGTTACTTTGAAAACAGGTGACTATTGCACTAGTAAATACAAGTTATAACGGAAGATACTGTAGTTGTTTGCAGTTTAGACCAAATTTTGTTTCACTGTTTTGTTTTTCTTTAGGTCTACTTAGGACAAAGTCTGCTTACTTGAGAGTTCAGGATATACGTCTCACCTCTTATAGCTTGTTACTTCCATGGGCCTTACACTTGCTATCATAACCTCAAGGAGATTCCTGATTAACATCAATTTAAAAGAGAACAGGCTCAGGCCTATTGTATTTAACAAAATAATGTAAAATCATTGGCATCATCTGCAAATTTAACAAAAATAGTAGATTAGTATAAGTGCAAATTAAGGAGGCAATAACCAACACCATCACAATTAAGAAATTACGCTGTGAAGGAGAGAAATTGCCATGCCCATTGTAGAGCCTACAGAGATTAATGAAATATGGCTGTGAAACTGTTCTAATAGATAAATTGGGTGGGTGGTTAAACATCTGAGCGAAGATGATTACTTTGTAGTGAAACAAAACAAAGAGGAATAAATCACAAAGCTGCTCTATTACCACAATTAAAATGCAATTGCTTGATCAATTATCACTCTAGCTAATAGCTTGATGGAGGACAAGCAAATAAATAAAACATTACACTAACCAAAGTTCTTTGAAGTATGATATTAATAATAATATCTGTATACATATATGTTCCTTATTTTTATGCATTTATGCCTAGTACATATAGAGTGCATTGCATAACATAAGCAAGGCTGTATATATTGTGTTTAGCTATTTATTTGTAGTATACAAGTAAATATCAATGATACATAATCACGATAATGCATGCAGTGGGTAAATAGCTAACACATGTTTAGATTACTGATATAATACATGTCAATGTTTTCTAGATCCCCAAGAATCTCCTTGTTTGCAGCCAAAGGTGTTTTGGAATAGTTTCGCCTTGGAATAGTTTCTAAGGTCAGTATATGTTATGACACGTGTCGGTTTCCAACTTGCCCTTGGAAAATGATGGCCACTTACTGGAGTTCATGTGGACATGAGGCATTTTAGGGCTATAAAAAAGCAAACTGTGACTGTAGTAGATCAGCATTACTTTTTTATATCTAGTAATCAGCAAAGCGTGCATTCCTATATAGGAAGGTAAGTGGTAACATATAGGTTTGTATGAAATAAAATCTAGCGTATAAAGGCAAATAACTTGCTTATCTATAGTATGAGCACCCTGTGATAACCTGATCCAAAATCAGTGGCCACGAGCAGACTTGTCCCCTTGATCCAAAGTTCTGGTCAAATATAATACTTATTTCATCTATGGAAATATTCACACAGTATAGTTTGAATAGGTAGGGAACAAGTAGTTTGTAATGATTATTCAGTGTGGAAAAAATTACATGTGTTTATGTTGCCTAATAGCAACATGGATTCTGTTAAAAGTTGAATAAGATTTGAGAAGAAACTTAGACTCGTGGTGAGCTTCAGTGAGCTTCTTGGGTATCAAAATGCAAATAAAGGGCAAGTAGTGCATACATCCAGTTGTAGAGAGGTTATGTCTAGGATTTCTTTTTAAAATTTTAATGATTTGTATTATGTAAAAAGATTACACATGTTTGAAAAACTTGTTTTGCCTTTCCCAGGGCAAGTGTAATTGGAAAACATACAAGTTTCAACGTATTTAAAGTGAGCAACGTGTATGTTGTAAATATGTAGGTATTGCTGTAACGTACTAATGAAACAGCAGAATTTGTCCTCTTGCAAAAGTAGTATGAAGCTTCACCAGATCTCGTGTCCTGTTATTCCCTCCCATGCAGGTAGCATCCATATTAAATCTCTTCACTTGCGTACTTGCAGTTGATTTTTATCCTTGCTTGTCTGTGTTTGGTAGGCTATTTGAAGAAAAGTCTGAGACACTAGTGCCATTTCATCACTTCTGGATCAAACGATTTAAAAAATGTGGACTCCATCCATTCCACCTTTCCCATTTATAAAAGCAAGAGGTGCCTTCTCGCTATCAGAAAGAACATACTTATGAAGGCAGCAATTCAATGTAGGGAAGTTTTGCAAGGAAAACAGTAGAACAGTCTCTGAAAAACAACATCTGAGTATGAAACTGGATTTTAAAATTCTGCTAGAATAATGGGCTATATCTTTCTCAAGTACCCTATACTACCCAACATCCAGTACATGTAGTCATGAGTTGTCAGAAAATGTAGGAAGGAAATAATGGGTATGGAGAAAGGAAAATTAAGAAAGACTGAAATGAGACTTCAAAAAGGATCTGAAGAGAAACAGTACAAAACTACATATATACAAAAATAGCACTACATTGAACAGAAACACTGCTCTATAACTAAAAGTAGACAATAATAAAGAATAACAAGCTTTCTTATAATAGAGATATAAGACAAAGGTAGGATTAAATAATGATTTCATGCAACTCAAGCTGGCAGTTATCTTTGTTGCAATACATGAAGGAGTACAATTGAAGAGGAGCAGTCATTCTGCACACCATTCCCTTATGCAGTCAGGTACTTAGGCCTCTGTGCAATCATTTTATTCCAAAGCCCAAGACACTTTCAGTCTGATTGACAGCTGTTGTCATCAGGTAGAAATAGTTGCAGATCACAACTCCGCTGGCTCTCAGCTGTTACCTTTTTTTTTTTCCCCAGATGCTGCTATTGGGCTTGCAGTTAATAAAGAGATGAGGTACTTTCAGAAGGCTGATAACATTGCTTTGCCTGTCCATACAGTACAGTCGCATTCATGTTTAAGAATGTCTGGGAAGCAACTGAGAGAGGGAGAGAGTAAAGCATTTTGGCTGAAACTTGGCTGTGAGGAGGCTGAGGAAATGCAGTTAAGTGGAGGGGAACCTTTAGCTCCATAAACATACATAGGAGCTCAAATCCCCTTTAGATGCCACCGCTTTAGTTACAGAAAATGTTTATATGGAAGACCTGTGACCAGGTCTGATGTATCTGTCAGTGGGGCTTGTGTGTTTACGCTTTGAGATGGCCCTGGACCAAAGTCCACAATTTCAGGATCTGTGTTCTTCTTTTTGCTCCTGGATTAACAAATTGCAGCAGGGCCAAAGATGTGCAGACTTGAAGCACAGGAAAATGGGATTTCTGTATTTTGGGAGAATTAGGGCTCTCTGTTCCTGCTTTTTGAATGTGAAGGAGAGATTAATGATTTTGATGTTTTCTATGTTTTCTCTAGTATTATCTTTTTAAATGTATTGTAAATTGGAGACCTGAGCATTGGATGGTCACTCTATATAGTGTATGTTTAGGGTTTTTTTCAGAGCTTAATAATAAATATATATATATATATATATATATAAACCAAAGACTAACCCATGTGCTGTAGTGGTGCATGCACCAAGACTGAAGGTTAAAGTGAGCTCGAAGAAATTGTGAAAAATGGGAAAGCATCATATATCCACTTAGTGAGGGCTACAGGGAAAAGATAATGTCAGGAAAAAGCTAAATGAGTTAGTGCTATCCAAAGAGTGTAGGAGAGAAAAAGAACTTCAAAAGTGTTTATCAGAGGAAAGCAAAGTGCCAGAGAGAAACTTTTCCTATTAGCAAATGAAAAGGAAAATGAAGACTGAAAAAAATTGATTCAGACCCTGAAGTAATTCATTTTCTGTATTCTTTTTCTTTCTGTTAAAGAAAACTAAAAGGTCATTGTGAAAATGTTTTTGATGGAGCTTCTACCAAAAGTGAAAAAGCATGCCTAAAAAAATTAAATCAATGGAAGATATCAGTTCTAGATTATATCACATTTGGTCTTAAGCAAGTCAACACAGGAAGATACAATATCTTTAACTAGACCCTCTGATGCAGCTGGGGAGTGGGAAGCTGAGACTGATGGTGGTATGAGCTCTTTAGGTCAGTTTCTCTCACTTACATCCCTAGACCATAACAGCTACACCAACATGACAACTTGCATTTTCATTTGAAACATGAACTTGGAAAAGTCCAGCTTCCAATGTTAGAGGAAACCTTGACAATTTTCCTCTGATTTAAAATATACTAAGGCAAGTTGAAATATGAAACTAGAATGGTGCAAATATTTTTTACCAGATGTAGATAACGTTGGTTTTAATATAAACCGAAACAACACTATAGAAAGCATATACAATATTCACTATAATGGTACAGGGCTTCAGGTGTACATAAGGATGTGAACTGTTGTGGACCTCTGAACCTCAGGATTAGTTTCCCCTGAGGGCAGGGAGTGAGTACCGCAGCTAGACTCAGAGCAGCTGATACCTAATTTCTAGTCACTCAGTCCTCTACAGGAGTGTACAAATCTCCTGCTGCCACCGCTAACAAGTGAACGTGGTCCATCAGCTCAGCCTGTGCTCTTGCTGGAGCAGTAGAGGCTATGAAAAGGGTGGCAATGCTAGCTATTCTCCCTCTGTTATTTCTATGCTTGCTAAGATCCAGTTGGATACATGAGTCTTGAGACAAAGTTAACTACTAGTAAGCAGGCTGTGTTGTTTGCACTCGTACACCCTGTTAATCAAAGATTTGTAAAGCGAAACTCATCCCAGCCATACTTGATCATATATGAAAGGCCTCAAAGTGTGTATGGTAGAAGAGATTTTGTCAGGAACTCAATACAACACTTAAAAAAGTTGGTGGAGTATTGTGTGGACTCCCTAAGGGGCTATAATACAAAGTAATTATGTCAGCAACTTTACTGCTGGGTATCAAATAAAGTCCTATCTTGTTTTGTGTCTTTGTTGTTCAGAAGTAGAAAAAGAACAGGAACTTTTTCGTTAAAGCTATGATAAAGATAGAAGCCAATTCTTTCTCCGTCAATGTATATATTTAGCTGTCAGTCAATAATGTTTTATTAAGGCAATATTTTGGGGACTGAATTGAGTATTTAACTAAAAAAAAAGGGAAATTCTAACTTCCTATTGAACAGTTGAATTCTAGAAAAGCAAAAAATTTAACTGAATGCTTAAATTCAGAACTAGTACCTTTGGATGTCCCTGGTACAGCTGTAATGCTTCTGCATCATTTTGGTCTTGGTTTCTCAGCTGTGCTTCATCACGGCTTGTATATTTCTTATGTACTGAAAACATTTTTTGAATGGAAAGTAATTTTTTATTAGCTCCAGGGTCTGTACACATCAGACGGGAGAAAGTTTTTCTAAAGAGCAAAGTACTCCCCTATCTTTTAACAGGTAGGAGGAAATTATCATAGCCAATGGTGAAGGCAGGTGTGGATAGGACGTTGTTTGTGGGGAGCTAGCTTTAAAGAATACTATCTTTCTTTCAAAACCTGGAATTTATTTTTAGCTGCACCATATGACATATAGGAAGAATAAAGCCAGAGCTAGAAGATAGTAAAGGGTCTGCCTTTTCTTAACCGAACTCCTGAGATGAATCACTGATAGCAGATGCTGATTAAGTCACTGCCAACATGTGCAGGTGTTTCCTTTTTGTTTGGGAAACCTTGAGTGAGTCCCATGAGAGGGAAGAGACAGGAAGGGTGGGCTGAGGAACGGGCGAGAGTTCTTGTGGAAGGAGTGCTGTAGCTGAGA
Organism: Mycteria americana; assembly: GCF_035582795.1. Classification (NCBI taxonomy): domain Eukaryota; kingdom Metazoa; phylum Chordata; class Aves; order Ciconiiformes; family Ciconiidae; genus Mycteria; species Mycteria americana. The sequence continues at coordinate 109,118,639 of NC_134365.1, read as the reverse complement.
GTACGTACAGGTAAGTCCATGGAAAATATAGGCTGTTTAGGGGTCTTGTCTTTTACTGTTACTTTAGTACATAAGAGTTTGTTGAATCTGGAAAATTTGAGGAGTGAATCCTTTGCTACTTTGTGCAGGAAAGGAAAAGGTCCTTCTGGCTAGAAGGTGAAGTTAACTTAGCTAAACTAGTTCAATTTAGTTTATGTTAAGAGTTCCATTAAACTGGTAAAGGGGTATTGTTATCTGAGGCCCTATGTAAAGAGTGGGAGGCAAGGGTATAAACTGGAAACAAAAAGGACAAGGAAAGAAATTAAGATGTTCAACTGGACTATGAATATGTTTTAAAGGACGGAAATGAACAATATAATATCTGGAGAGACTTCCTAGGAACTAGACTTCTTAGGTGATGAAATAGGAACTAAAAAAGAACTGAAAGAGGTTTCTTAATTTGAAGTATTTATGACTACTCTACAAAAATCATCTAACAAAACTTTCACAGGGAGCAATTCTGCATTTGTACAGAGATTTTATAAAGGGACTACTTGTAAATTATTCCATGTGTGAATCTAATAATTTTTCCCTTTGCTTTTGATATATGTGTGTTTTTCTATACTGTTGTCTGATTGTTACGCCGATCACTTAGATTTTTAGACTTATTTTTTTTTATGAAGAAATTGGTGGGGGCCTTCCAATTTATTTTGTAATGTTTCCTGGATTTTCATCCCTGACTTGTACCTATGAAAAACTTTGGAGAAAGTGATGTTTTCTCCAAGAAAAGAAAACATTAAATCCACTTTACAGTAAACTGATGAGGAAACTTCAAAGCCAAGAATCACATTGTTTTACTTTTTTTTTAAAAAATGTGAGTTGGAATTCTTCTGAAGATGACCTGAAGCGCTGTGCCAGGAGGGGAAAAAAACCCTTCTCTCTCAAAATGTCTCACTGAAACACCTTTAAAGCAAATTGGCACGGTTTGGGTATCAGCCAAACCATCCTAAACTATGACCTTAAATTTCATCCAAACAATCTTACACTGAACTGCTGAAATGTATTTTTTCTTTCTGTTTTTTTTTCCCCCCTCCCACTGAAATATACTTGTTGTGCTGTGGTTTCAAAGTCCTCCAGGGAGTATCACAAACTCACATGAAGTTTCTTCAAAGCTCAGCATTGTATTTTTGGCTATGTTTCCTACATTAGCCAAATGATTTTAAAATTTTATCTGGCAGGTTAGCTCCATATCGGCTTTTTATTAAAGGAGTCTCAAGAATATAAATTTTTTCAGTTAAGGTTACCAGAACCTGAAATCAGTAAACAGGCTCAATATCTATTTCGGCTGATTACGTTAGAAGAATTTATGTTCTCCTTTCTGTATTTGTTTCCCTCCTCTTTTGATACTGATAATTACAAATGTTTGGACTGTGCTTAGTGCATGAGTGCTGCTGAATTATTAAATATTATTATTGGCTGTTGTATTTGGTGTATTGGATAATAATGAATACTTCTGGAAAGGCAGCTCAGACTTCATTTGGCCTACCTGGAGAAGTACATGCCTGCTGTAGGGGGTTATAGAGCATGTTTTCAAAGGATCCTCCAATTTTAGGAAGAAGTCTAAAAGAAGAAAGATTTCTTGTGTATCTGTTCTCCAAAATTTTTTGGGGGTAGAAACATGGAGCAAAAGACATTTATTTCAGTGATATACCAAACAGAAATAAACCCCCAAACTTATATTTGTTTTTCACTTGATCATTATTTCCTAATAGGTATTTGCAAGATTAAAACTACAGAGGGAAGAAAAAGGCATTCTTTTGATATCTGGAAAGAAAGAAATATGAATGACAAGGCTGAAATATTTAATTTCCATTTCACGTCTTTTCATATATATGCTCTAATAATAATAATAAAATATTCTTTGTATGGAGAAAACCATGTAAGTGTAATCATGCCTGGGCCAACTAGCTGTATCTAAGTGGTATAGTTAATTGTAAATAATCAGAGGCAGTGGCATGCAGGTTACGAAAGAGCATCAAAAAGACTGCCAGAGATACCTTTGGAGTTGGAAGACTCATATATGTGCTCTTCATAGGGGACACAAGTTCTTGGCAGAGCTGCAGCCATTAACCAGAGCAAATAGTGTAAAACGAGCATCTAATTGTAGCAGGCGGTGAAGCAGGGAGGACTAAAAGAAGAGGAACATGGCCTGGAGTGGCATGAAAGGCAGTTCAGCTCTCCCAACAGGTCAGTAGCAGTTTGAGGACAGACTCACCAAGGTAGGAGAGTTTCTTCTGTTGCCTGTTCTGAGGATGGCATTAGTGTGGGAGGAGGGAAGCAGCCTGCTGCTTCTTACCTTTTCATATTTCTTAGTGAGGCAACTGATTTTTTGAAATAGAGCTGGCTTTCAGGAAAGAAGTGTTTAATTATTCTACACTACTCTGTTTATTCTCCTTCCGCTGTTTTCTCTTCTTTCTTCAATTAAATACTGCTTGTTAAGCATCCTCATTTTCCAGTTATGTGAAGATATTAGCTCATTGAGTCCAGAAGATTTATTTTATCAGCCTGTTAAAATCTGAAGCTATTGCTACCGGTTGATTTTTGGTAGAAGAATGATGATTGTTTTTGCTAATTCTTCTTCATAATTAGGATTGTTTGGTTGGTTGTTTTTGAGGATGGGCAAAACATGAATAACAAACCTCAGTGATTTTTATAAAAGAGAAAAAAAAAATGTATCTTTCCAAATAATACCACTAGATAGTCACTTATTCTGATGTCTTCTTTCCTTTCTTGATCTTGTAGTAGTCTCTAGAAAATGAATATAAATTTCTCATTTCTGCATTTTGCTCAGTTTGAACCTGACATTTTTTGCATCTAGTGGGAATAGAAGACAAATAGCATGAAAATGAGATACAACATGAATCTGAGTGAATAAACAGTGATTAATTTTCTGTTGTCTTTCATTTACTGCCACTCTTAGTCTTTTTGAAACTTAAAAACAGTCACCTAGTGTAGTAAGGAGACCCAAAGGTAAAAGGCCAAACTGCCTAGAAGGCTTCTGGAAAACTGTATAAACTAGGCTTGTCTGAAACTGAGAACCACACAGATTTCGTAACTGTGAAAGCATCTTCCATTCTCTGTTTCTGTAAAGTGTGTGTCACCCATTTAGACCTTTCATTAGTAAGGATGCAGTCTGGCACATCTGTTCATGAGCCAGATAAATACACAGCTCTTTCTGCAGTGAAGAGATGGAAGAAACCTATCTATGCCCTGAGACTATAGAAAACTGATGCATGCTTTTCCCGCTGACAGCTAATACCACTGATAGCTGCTCTGTGTTGGGAGGGAGACTTGACAACTTGGGAAGATGAAGGAAGCCCTTTGGAAGTCAAGAACTGAAACTCCAGCTTGCGTATGAGGAGATTTTAGGGGTGCTTTTAAAAGTGACTAAAAGCAGCATACGATTTTTAGGAAAGAAAGTGATGTGTCCCAAGCAGTGAGTAATAGGCAGGTGGTTTAAAAAAAAAAAAAAGGAAAAAAGGCAAACATCAGTCTATGAAAGCGAGAGAACTGTAGCAAACAGGCAAGCTGTTGGACTGACTGCTCTCAGAGGTCAAACTAAAGTAGAGAAAGAGCATGGAATGAAGAGATGAATAATGACTAGTGAAAGTCAAACATGATCTCTCTGGGCCTCAGCAGGGAAACCTAACAGTGAGGAACACTGACAAGTTGAATCCCAGAAGCTGAGACGGTAAGGAATCATAGAATGGTTTGGGTTGGAAGGGACCTTAAAGATCATCTAGTTCCAACCCCTCTGCCATGGGCAGGGACACCTTCCACTAGACCAGGTTGCTCAGAACCCCATCCAGCCTGGCCTTGAACACTTCCACGGATGGGGCATCCACAACTTCTCTGGGCAACCTGTTCCAGTGCCTCACCCACCCTCATAGCAAAGAATTTCTTCTTTATATCTAATCTAAATCTACCCTCTTTCAGTTTAAAGCCGTTATCCCTTGTCCTATAACTACATGCCCTTGTAAAAAGGCCTTCTCCAGCTTTCTTGTAGGCCCCCTTCAGGTACTGGAAGGCTGCTGTAAGGTCTCACCGCAGCCGCCTTTTCTCCAGGCTGAGCAACCCCAACTCTCTCAGCCTGTCTTCATAGGAGAGGTGCTCCAGCCCTCTGATCATCCCTGTGGCCCTCCTCTGGACTTGTTCCAACAGGTCCATGTCCTTCTTACGTTGGTGGCCGCAGAGCTGGCCAGGTGAGGTCTCACGAGAGTGGAGTAGAGGCAGAGAATCACCTCTCTCGACCTGCTGGTCACGCTTCTTTTGATGCAGCCCAGAATACTGTTGGCTTTCTGGACTGCAAGCGCACATTGCCGAGTCGTGTTGAGCTTCTCATAAACTAACAGCCCCAGTCCTTCTCCTCAGAGCTGCTCTCAATCTATTCTCTCCCCAGCCTGTATTTGTGCTTGGGATTGCCCTGACCCATGCGCAGGACCTTGCACTTGGCCTTGTTGAACCTCATGAGGTTCACACAGGCCCACCTCTCAAGCCTGTCCAGGTCCCTCTGCATGGCATCCCTTCCCCCCAGCGCGCTGACTGCACTGCGCAGCTTGGTGTGTGGTGATAATGTCCAGACCAAGGAAGAAAATGGAGCATGATGTGAAACCTGTGTTAATATCTGAAATACAAATAAGATTCCTTTTTAAAACCACAGACACAACAAATGATGAAAATGATAATCCTAATGATGGCTTCTGCAGTGAATATTTTATATGTGAGGGGAAAAGTAATAATTAGCTGTGTCTTGAGACAGAGCTTCAAGTTTGTAAATAGGGAATAAGCACCGCACTGCAGTGCCTGAGGAGTAGGTTATTTTCAAGAACTGTGGTGTGCTATAGGAGGACCATGACTGAACACTTGAATTAGTGGAGTCTCCTCAGGGAAAAATGTCAATAGGAATATTTTGATCACTAAGGTTTATATTTATTTTAAGTCATGCAAATATAGTTCCTACACACTTGCTGAATTTAAGGCTTCTGTCCGTATAAGTATGTCAAAAGAAGACTTTACTATTTACTCATTGAGTAGTCTGGGAAAAGTTGCTTTTAGGTCACTTCCCTCCCTCTTCTGCATGAACACAGGGAAGTCAGGTCAACTAAAACTAAGTATATATAACTAATACTGCCTCTGATATAATAGCACTTATGCTTGAGGTTAAACCTGTATGCAAGAATTGGCAGCTAAACTGAAATACTTTAAAAAAAAAAATTAGAAAGAAATTTGACATGAAATGACTGGCATATCCACTATTACAAAAGAGCAGTGGGAATACTGCAAATTCTAACATTTTAATTAACAAAACTTTTTCCAAACTTTTCTAATTTTAATTTTAACAGTGCTTTCAGCATTGAGGTAAATGTGCTTTAATGAAAACCATATCTGCCTATTTTACAAGCTTCAGATTGACCTTACCTAATTTATGTTGCTGGAGGTGATGAAATGACTGATGAATAAAGCAACCGGAAATCCCTGAATTAACTGTTAAACAAAGGCCCACAGTAGAACTTTGAGACTTAATATGAGTTGAAATTATCTCAAAGGATTTGAAATCTCCATTTGAATAGAAATTTTGGCAGAAGAGGGAAAACCCTTATGGGAAGTCAAGTGTTCACAGTTTTAAAGTGAATTTTATAAGAACAGGTGTTCCATTTTGATGCATAACTGGAGACCACTGTTATCAATGCTAATACTTCCATTGCTTTGTGGAACAGCACTAAACCCTATTTGGCTGTCTTTAAGTCAGTTCTCAAATCCTTGGAAAGTGCATTTTCTTCATACTAATTTCAGTCTGAAACTTTATTTCATTCTGTGGAAGGAAGTGTTTAATGGCTCTAGGCTTCAGTTTTGAGGGAGGAGGTTAATATTGTGCACCGCTTTTCAGCAATGGCATTTGCTCTAGAATGAGAAAGCAGCGGCTTCATGCTGAACATGCTATAACAGAGCTGCGGTAAAGTGAGTTGAAGCACAGCTAAAGTATATCATCCTCTACACCCGCCATTTCATGAGAGCTCCCTGGAGAGCTCTACAGCTATTTTTGATGTGGATTATAGGTGGTATTATTTACGTAGCATTGCACAATATCTGGATATGGATAAAAGTATCTCTTGAAGAGACAGACATTTGAAAAGCTAGATTCACAAGGAAGATACAGAAGCATATTTGGTACAATAACTTTACATTTAATCTTGCCTAAAACAGATTAATCTTTGTCACTCACAACCTTCAGTTGTTGAGTTTACAGACACTAGAAATAAACTTGTGAAGACTGGAACTTATGAAAGCTTTAATATGTAGTTGTGTATACTTTCAGTATATGCAGTAGAATCTTTTTTGACTGCTTTTTTTTTGGTAAAAGTTTACACCAGCTGATTCAATTCAAACTGAATTTCAGTCTTAAACATAGTAGGACTTGCTCACTTCAGCGATTTTAACATTTTTAAATAAACAACTAGAAAAAGAAATGTAACCAATGTATGTGGGAATTATTGGAGATCTGCAGGCTTTGGGAGTCAAGCCTGCAGTGTTAAACATTTTGGTTAAATCTATTAAAATGCCTAATCACATAGTTTCCTTGCGAACACTGAGTAGTAGTTTCAATTAATAGATGTTAATGGACTATTCGTCTACCTTAATAACTTGTGTGGGCCGTGAGTGCATGGCACATACTAAGCTCTAATCACCTAGGAATTTCTGGAACATGAAAGAACTGAAACAAAGCAACATAATGAGTTGGGCTTTGTTTTCTTCAGTTCATTGATATAATCAAACTTCTATTGGATTTTCATGTAGATTGCCTCAGTCTGCATTTGCATTACAAATTTTTATTCTTATTGGTGTTAAATGGATATATAATACTCACATGACTGTAACAATGAGCTTACAGGCTCACTTATTTTGTTTTATAATTCAGTATTGTAGTGGAATGAAAAGCAAATATTTTGCTATAATGGTTACGCTAATTGACTTTTAATGTTTTTTTTATTTTCCAGCTACTCACCAGCAGTCTCCAAAGTTTAATAAAGCTCAAAACATTTAATTTTATTGCCTTGGACTATTGATTATCTCTTTAACACTAAGAACAATGTGATCGGTTGGTTTTGCCTTGCTGATTGCCTGAATTATCTTGAAGAAACAAGAGATGTGCATGAGGAGAATCTCATGCAATAAAAAATGTCACTTGTATGCATTACTCATGGATGTTGTACAAAAACCACAACCCTTTAATCTCAGACTTGCAAAGGAAAGAAATTTTATTGTTTCACAACTGAACTTGATATTCCCTCAGGCATTACACCACCATTTATGTTTCTTTTTCTTGATTTTTATTGCCAACATAAGCTTATTTAAAGGAATGAATAGCATGCTGTCTACTTTGAGACAAATATTAAAATAATACTTCAAAAACCCTACTAGATTTATGAGAGAGGGTTTATTTCAATCTTGGAAGTTAAATTATTAAGCAAAACCATGTCTGTTTCAAAGAAATAACAGAAAAAAATAAGAAAAAGAAAAGGCTACGTCCATTCCACCATTACGAAATATTTTTCACTTATCATAATGTGGCTTTGAAAACTTGAAGAGTGGGAAGACTGAAACAAGCTATTCACAGGAAATAATGGGTTACTCTTTTTAGAAATAATTTATCAAAGCAAAATCATGTTTTGCAGCAGTTTGTCAGAGTACAGTGTTTCATTACAATTATCAAAACTTTTTTTTGTGTGGAAGTATATTTTCACTATTTGCTAATCACATGGTTAGAAAGAACTAGTAACTTCTGTTAAATACACGGAGCTGTTGTCTTGCTGTACAATTAATTCTTTTGAAAGCTGCCATGGTATTGACTGTGCTGCGTCAGTTTTCCGTTTGCAAAGTAGAACAAATTCCAGGTGTTATGGCAGCAGATGTTTTACTATCAATGAGCTCATAGAAACTATCATTCTGATGAATCAATAAGTGTAATCTTGCGCTTGGTGAGCTGGAACAAATCACAAGTCTTTCATGCTAACTTTATTTTTAAGTATATCACATACTGTGTCTCCAAATTTTTGGAGAAGCATGTAACATCCTTAACGGGGACCCCTCATTTTTGTACATATCTGTAACTTCGGTGCTTGCACTGGGAATATCAGTTGCATTCACTGGAGAGAGGAAAATGAATCAGATAACAAATAACCCAGGAATATTACTTCTGAGGAATTAAATGGAGGTAGATGTGTACAGAATGTGTTGGTGGTTGTTATTAGGTTCTCTATCTTTTTAAGAAAATCTCTGTGTTTTGTTTCCATGTAGTCTGGAATATCAATATTTGCTTGTGACTTGCTTCATTAATATGTGCTGTTTAGCCTGAAGAAAGCTGAAGAGTGACTGAAAGGCAGTTTTAGCAATTGTAGAGTTTCTAGGATTAAGAAGTAGGAAGTGCTATCAACTCCATTATAAAGATCCTGTCCTCCCCCCCAGTCAAATTTTACCTTTAATATTATACTGTCGGGAAAACTGAGCATAGAATGGTTTGGGTTGGAAGGGACCCTTAAAGGTCATCTAGTCCAACCCCTCCTGCAATGAGCAGGACATCTTCAGCTAGCTCAGGTTGCTCAGAGCCCCGTCCAGCCTGACCTTGAGTGTTTCCCAGGATGTGGCACTTGCCACCTCTCTGGGCAGCCTGTTCCAGTGTTTCAGCAGGTATAACATGTAAAGTTATATATGAAAGTAACCATGTGCTCAGGATTTGTGCTAGTCTTATCCTGGCTATGATTTTTTCATATAAAGAAAAAAAATTCTCAAAGAAAAGCTTATAGTATTTTGTAGGTCCAAAATGAGTTGCGTGCTTTCATTTTGTGATAACCTTCTGACCAATTCTAGTAAAGGCTTTTAGTTTCTGAACAACATAGGTTTACAATGGAGTTTTGGGACCCTCCTTGTTGGTAATTTGTCATATGTTTTGTCTCATATTTGTGGAGAAATTACAAAAAGACATACAACTGCATTTCCTAGTGTTTACATTCAGGGGGGCTGAACTAACCTTCTTCCTCAGTAAAGCTTATTTTTTGGCTCTGCCTCTCCAGTTCTCTCTGGTATTAAGCTAAGTAGAAAGGTTACTTCTTATTTTTTTGCTTTTATGACTGCTAGTTTTCAGCTGTATGCCTTCCTTGGTCTGGATCACCAGTGTCACTGCCAGCACAGGGGGCCTGGGAGAAATGAGCAACGAAACATCCTGGACTTACACTTCAATGAAATATAACCATGGTATAAAATCCCTCCGCTAAGATAAACTCCTTGAGATAAGGAGTTTTCCTTGAGATAAACTCCTTTGGGGCAGACAAATTAGCCCCAGAGAACAGAACTTCTGGCCAGTGTGGCTCCAAAGCATCAGGTAATTTATGGTGGGCACCTTGTTGGTTTCTGTCCTGGGCAGCATTGGAATCATGTTACCTCCAAAAACCCCGTTTAGCAGTCTTTCTTACCAAATCTTTTGTGAGCCAGGGTTTTGAATGTGCATGACGTATCGGGCAATTGTTATAAAGAGACGTTAAAACATTAGATTATTTTAGAAAATTATCAAGAGGAGTCTTTGCATAAGTTTTTGACCTATGTGCAAATATTTGCAATGTTGTTTACCTTCCTCTACTTTAAAATAAAATTTCAATCTAAAAGTGATCAATAAATCACCGCACTATTTTTGGGGTTTGATACAAAGTTTTCTTTTTGAGAGTGATATTTAAATGTACACAACATGTAATTTTGTGATTGTTCTGCAGAAAAACCTTTTATCAGCTCTTATCAAAGATTTTTTTTTTTCTGTTGCACATAAGCTTGGAACTAGTTGAATTGAGAACCTATTGCTAATGTTAATTCTTGATGTCTAGATGTCTCTCTGCACATTTGTAAATTCTACCGTTTTTTGGTAAAACCTGTTAAAAGTTTTTCAGGAAATGTTGTTTTCAATATACGTTAAAAAGTACAGATTCAGTAGCAGCTGAAATGTACCTAAGCCCTTGGTTCCCTTCTTTGGACAACAGGCAAATCAGTAAGGCATTGATAGCAATTATTAATTTCAAGTGTTTTCACTGTGTTATTTTACTGTAATACTTTTTTGTGTGTTTATAACATATATATATTAAAGAAGATTGCAGATTTCAGTCAGATACAATTGCTTTTTGCAACAAAAAATAGTTTAGAAACTTCAGTAAAAATAGAATATTTATAAAATATATACAGTATGAGAATTTCAAGATATATTTTGTTGTAGCCAAGAATTGATTATTATTTTCTTCCTTGTGCTTAGAATATCATCGTTATTATATATTTTTACATTCATTTTACATTTTTATTTTTTATTAGCATTAAATTGTGATAAGCACACAGAGAAAAAGGATAATCCATGCTCTGGGGGGAAAAAAAAAAAAGCCCTAAAACCTAGCATGCAAGACTTCTTTGTGTTTATTAAGGCAAGATAGATATAAATATGGAAGGATTTGGGAAAGAAAGAGTAAAGATTTCAATGTAAAAGTACTTAGGCTGCTTTAGATTTTAGGACTTTTAAATTTTAATGGAGTATCTAATGGACCACCAAATGTATCTGTATATTTTCTGTGTCAGCTGCAGTAATGACTTAAGATTTTCTAACTAATGTGTATAAATTATTTTAATGTAGCCCATAAGATTGAAACAGAACAAGATATAGCACTGTGTGACAAAAGTGTCCATAAAACACCTGCAAAACCAGATTTGATCTAAAAAAAAATTGCATTTTTTTACCCTGTGAGATTTGAGTAAGGATAATTATCTCTTGGTGGCTCTGCTTCCCTATTTCTAAAAGAGAGGAAATTATGTTTTTAAGAAAGCATTCTGCCTGCCTGTTACGTTAGCTTAATTGTCGATGTGAATCTGCGTTATCCCTGTAATACCCCCATCCATCCCTGCAGTAACTGTTCTCTCACGTTTGTGTGACACTCTGAAGCGTTGGAGAGGAAGATGCAATATAAATACAGAGCAGAACTGCCAAGCATCATTTTTGTGGTAGGAATATGCGTGTCCCAGCACGCACCCGCGCGAAGGTGTTGTGGTTGGTGTTCGGTTTCTGTCGTCTTTTTTTTAATCGGACGCTGCAGAGAGGTGAAAGGTGAAAGTGAAGGCAGGAAGAAGAGAGAAGTGAGGTCCTGATCTCTTCTCCCTGTTGTGCCAAAGCAGAGGGCTAGAGAAATGCATGGCCGTGATGTGAAAAGGCTTAGGTGTAAAAAACGGTTGATGGCTGACAAAAAGGCAAACGGGGTCTCCCTAAACGAGCAGCACAGTTATCCGTGTCCTCCCAGGAGCACACGGTTGTTTGCTCTGTGTGTTCAAGGCAAGTCCAGCACCACGAGCTCTGGGGACACGGAGGCTGGTGCCGGCGTTGAGTGGACCTTCAGGCCTGGGAGTCGGGGATATAGGTGTAGTGAGCCCATGGTTTGAAGCTTTCATGTCATCCCCTTGCTTTGGGATCATCGCTCTTTTAAAGCATTTCTGAGACTCCTACATCAGTGTTGGCTTCTGCCCGTGGCGTATGAACTTTGAGGAGCTTAGGAATAAAAGTGACCCCATATGTTGAGCTGGAAAGAATAAGCAACTGCAAACATAAAGAAGGTGAAAATACGAAAAATTATACTTGTCCAGTTCATTTCATGCAACTATTGTCATTTTTGTGTGTGCAGTACTAATTAAAAAGAGCTAGCTTTTATCAGAAGTGTTAACTTGTAGAAAAAGGGTATTATTTTCTTGCTCTGGGAAACTGAATTGAAAGGTGATTAAATGATTTTTCTGAGTTCATCAAAGGCAGAGCCAGGGATAAAGCTTGCATTTATGAGACCCTGACCTCTATTCACTAGCTCACAGCCCCATCAGAAATATGATAAAATTCTGAGATACAGTTCTCATTACAATGTTAATTCTAACATTTCTATGAACTCTCTCCTCTACAGGTGCACTAGGAAAAGGATATTAGTAAGGATCGTATGGTATTCTCTAACATATGTGTCCTAAAAGCGATTTGGTCCTTCTTCTGCCTGGTAATAGTTTTACCATCAGTTAAAACAATCACTATAGGGAACACTTAACACAGTGAGCTTTATCTATCTGTTGGTAGCATCTTTCTTTAAGATTTAATTTTGTAATAGTTTTAAATTATAAATCAGGTCTAAAGAGGTTAGCATCAAACTTTCAGGTCTGACTTGCTCTGTTTGAGTCCATTCCCAGTTTACATTCAGGGCTTCTTTTCTCCTTCTTGCCCTCTCGCATGCACACTTTCGCTCTCTCTTCTTTGTGTGATTCTTAAATCTGAAAGAACAAATGTGATTGCTTTGCAGACTGAAACTGAAAAGCAGTTATCTCATGAAATAGACAACCAAGCTTGGCATTTTTATTCTTGGAAGGATGACATTTAAATTGCTATTGATCAGAAAAAAAAGTTCAGTTTTAGCAAAAGAATAAGGATAAACTCAAACTTATTTGCTGAGGCTTTGCAAACAATTTAGATATATCAACAGACTTAACAGAAAAATCTATATCTGCTGAAAGTCATCAGGTTTTGTTAACTCTGTAACGCTCTCAACTCTTGAAATGTCTATAGTTAAAGGATATTTTTGAATCCTACTTAATTAAAAGTTAAAATCATAGAAGAGAGAACTAAGGCCTTAAAGTTAAATTTTGAAATACTTATTTCTAAAGTTAGGAATATGCAGTTGGATGGGGGGGGTTGGTGGTTGTTTTGTGGTGGTTTGGGGGTTTTGTTTCGGGGGGGTTTTTTTGTATGTGGGGGGGTTTTTTGTTTGTTTCATTTTTTTTCGTTGGTTGGTTTTTTGTTTGGTTCCTTTGGTTTTGATGTTTTGTGGTTTGGTTTTTTTTTTTTTTCTTTTAAAGGATAAAAACCTAGAGAAGTTTGTGATATGCCTGATATTCCTGGAAGGTGAGTGTTTCTCCCTATTCTGTGAGATAACTGGGTTTATTTCTGTTTTGGAGCCGCTTGCCCTGCTGGGAGCAGGTGATCAGAATGCTCTGAAGCATCTGCTAGCACCTTTGGAAGGTGTTAGTGCCCTTTGCTGCTAAGCTGTGACATGTTAGTGACACTTTCAGATGGTTAAGGAGTAGTTCTTAAAATATTTTTATCCTGGAGGCTTATTGTGATGTTGACCTTGCTGCATGTAAAAAATCCAGGCAAACAAACAAAAAATCCCACTCTATTAAAAGTGCCCGAAAAGTCTGATGTTTGCTTAGCATCCTTTTCAATTCAAAAACCCCACCCCCTGTTTTTTGATGTCTAGAATGTTTTCCTTGTTGTAACTACAGTTTTCTCTTCCCATTTTAATCTGTGTGGTTTATTTAGGTAGGATCTGAATACCTTTCAATAATTTTAAAACATCAACAATAGTGCTGTTTTATTTCTAGCGTGTATAAAAAGCAATTTTAAAATTCTGTTGTTTTGGTTGTAGTGTATGTTTCTGTGCTAAGTTGTCTTTCTGAAGTACTTCAGAAAGGTATGAAGAAGCTCCCAGAAGGGATGTTGTACTTTTAGTTCTAAAAAAGGTGGGGGTTTCAGTGTACTTGTCTTCATTTTTAAAAACCACTTCTCCATTTTTATTTTTCTCTCTTAATTTTTCTCAGCGTGGCTCATCTTACTGTTTATTTTTTCATCCCACCTCTACTTTACCTTTTCCATTGTGTTACTGATCCGCTGTGCGTATGTGTTATGACTCCCTTGTTCCTTCCTCTGCAGCATCTGGAGTAGATTAGTGCTAAGGTCAGGCTGTTAGAGTGGGTGAATTTGTGCTCTGCCTGAATTACAGGCAGAGAGCTAATGTTCATCAGCGATTCCATTTGAAATAGATAAAACTCAGCCCTTTTCAACGTGTCATTGCTCTGCTAGTGTGCAAGTCATTATGTATATACACCTTTATAAAAAAAGAGCAGTGCTCAAGGTGCAAGATACAGTGTGGTCTTTGCTTGAGGCTGAAATTTTTGGCTGTCAAACTTAGAATCTTCCTGTAATTGGGAATAAATAAGGGAAGAAGGAAAGGAGAAGTAAAAAAGATATGCTAGATTTATTTGTGAATTGTGGGGTTTTGGGGGCTTAGGTCAGTTCTTTAAGACTACTCATGGTCAGTAGTACAGAGGGATCTGGTCTGAGCCCACTTTATGCATAAATAAAGCATAGGGATAAGTTGCTGGGATTTGAAGAGACAGTTTGCTGTTGCCCTTCTTTTAAATGCTTCTGTTTCCTTGGATACAGATAGCTACCCAAAAGGGCCTGAAATATTATATAATCCAATTTGATGGACACCAAAGTTGCAATTTCAAACCGAAATGACCTCTTTTTAATGGAGTTCTCTACAACGTGCACAGTGAAGTCTGAGCTGTTATTCATCAGAGGGTAAGAAGTATACTATTGCAAAGATACACTGATACAAATGAATGGTTATGAGAATTTTATGGCCCACTCATTTCTTTAATATCTTAAGTAGGATGAGGCAATTGGCTGACTAATGAGATCTTAATGGGAGTAGTGGTCTGAGTGAGGGGAGTATAACTGTCTTCATTTAGTCTAAATCTGTCCTGCTTAGAAATTTACTGTCCTGAGAATTTTTCTTTTAATACTGCAGAACAGGCACTGACAACATTACCAGTATATGTAATGGTTTGGAAAGGGCAATGACAGCAACAGAGAAAGAAATCTTGGCAAATGTGAGCATTGCTGGTGAGTGTTTTGAGGGGACCTGCATATTTTCAGGAACCAACTAGAATTTTCTTTTATCAAACTCCAGGACTTTAAATCTCTGTGGCCCAAAACACGAATTTCATAAATAATTTCCAGCAGTTAGGGTACATAACTTTCATTTTAATTTCCTACCAGAGACATGCAACATAATGTAGGAGCATAGTGAAATAAATCTTAGTTGCAGGGGCTTTTGTTTGTTTGTGTCCTCTAATATTAATCTTTTAATTCACTCCTATTTCTTCCTATCATTTATTTTTTTCCTCCCTTCTGATAGTAAGAGCTCTTCACTTGAAGAGTTTACTTTTAGCTGATGTATCTTTTCTACTAAGAATTTTTTTTGCTCTTCCTTTTTCCTTCTCATCTGTTTCCATCTGATTCTTCCTAGTCTGTTAGCAGACTAGCATAGTAACTATGAGTCTCACAGTTTATATTTACTTTCATTCCCCTTTTGGTCTAAAATTGCTTTCACAGATGTCTCTCTCACTGCTGTGTGTTTTGAAGTTTAACATTGTCAGGTCAATTAGGTCTCTTAAATTTATGTAGCAGTTTGTTACAGTAGTAGTAGTACTACTGTAGCTGTTATGGTCTACAATATTTTGGCTGGAAGTAGCATCTTGAACCAACCAATATAGTCTGGAAGAAAACCTGCAGCTTGTAGGGATTTATGCTCTTCCCGTCTGAAAGAGAAACAGCAATCTTTAAAACTAAATACCAGTTGAAAACAATTATTCTAGCTTAATTAGCTGTGTTACTTAGACCATGGGATAATAGATAATTGGCATCTGTGTCTGTATGGAGGTGTTAACCATGTCTTTACCTTTTTTCCTGACATACAAGAAAGGGAGAGAGTGAACTTATCATCTGTGGGATGTTGTTGGTTAACGGAGGGAAATTGCAGTGTTCCATAAAAGCAGTGCCTCTATTGAGTATGTAATTGTGAGTATCCTCTAGTGTTATGAATTCCAGTTTCCAGTTCGTATGGGAATTAGTTCATTTTTTACAGGCTTTTTGGGAGCCTCCCTGGGAGGGGAGGAGATGGGGGTCAGAGCTGACTCATGTGATAAATGCCTTTGCCCTGGTGCCCGTGCCCTTTGTCGACTGCCTCTGCAAGGTCACTGTAAGGCTGTTGTATCACCCAAGCAATTTGGGGAGCACCCAATTTGGAGTGCTTTGGGTGACGTACCCTGCATTTTGGAAAGGGTATGAGGCATTTTCTTCTGCTGTGGGAGGCATCTTCTGGGGTTGTCCAGATTTGTGCTTTTTCCCTAGATGTGGGCAGGTCACGTTTGATGCATGCCATGTATTGGGAAGTTTCATCATAAACAGGGGCTGTTTGAAAAGCTGGAGTTTCTGGGAAATATCTTTTAAGATTAAAACTTTTTCTAGCACGAGTTGTAGCTTTTCAAGAGTTTTATTTTTGTAAAAAAAAAAAAAATAATTGTCCATGGGAGGTATTTTCCCAGAATGCTGTTCTAGTGAGGTAAACATCCTCTTTAGGTAGCTGAGTGGTATCACAGCAGATCTACTCAGAAAATACGGTGGTATTTAAAGGGATGTCTCATATTATTTATATTGTTGTATATAGAAAAATGAATTTATAATGACTAGTACAACTACTACTGCTACTTTTATAGTAAGAGTATCAATAAGTAATAATTCTTGGTTCATAAGACAGGTATTGAACTCTTTTTTTTCATCTGGTTGGAAAGATTGCTGGGGTTTTGGAGGTAGAAATTAGTCTGGGCAAACTCTTGATTGTTTTCTTCTAAAGCTTGTCATTTAGAGAGGACAAGAGAGTCCTACAGGAGGCTCAGGGCTCCTCAGCCTAAACTATTCTTTTTCCTCTCTTTAGAATGACAGTTGGAGTATAGACCACTACTACCATAAGAAGGAGAGAGATATAACACCTATTTTTAAGTTTGTTGTAGTGGATAATCTCAGAGCTGCTTGTCAGCCTCGTTGCAGTCTTTCTGTTTCAGGATTACTATCTCCTTTCTTTTGCCTGCTACTTTAATTACTGTTTGGTGGTTATGGACAGTATGAATTTTCTCTCTGAAAGATAACAACCTTTTTCTCTTCTACAGCGCTTTCTGCTCTGTAGTCAGAAAACATCTTTCTTTCAGATGGTCTGACATATATGCAGTTAAACTTAATTGTTTGCAACTAGTATCCAGCTTTGAAATTTCCTGTTTCAAATCTGAAGAGCTTGTGTACCTGAAAGTCTATTTTCTTTTCCTGCTAAAAGATCTTTTTCCATAAACCTTGTCTTAGCTTGGGTGGAAACCTGTTTTTCACATGGATCATTATCCTGAATAAGATATTAAGGTGTGGTTGACGTAGATTCCAGGTACAGTCTGGTCATCATCAGTCTGTTACATTTTTTTGGCACACCTTTAGGTCTACCCCACTCAAAATAAGACAGCAAAAAGTCAATACAACTAAGATAGCTTTGCTTTAAAAACAGTGAATTTAGGAAGCCATTTTGTTAGCATGTTATAAAATATAAAGTTTTCTTAATAAACTTGCAACTCTGCATAAGCAGCTAAAATCTTGACATCATTCTTTAGTAAGCTTAGTCAGATAAAGGCAGTGAAACCTCAAATGCCTATGCACATTTAGGAAATCCAGATTTC